>NW_026267217.1:346918-348875 GCF_000697945.3 Frankliniella occidentalis | reverse complement strand
GAATCAAAATTAAAATATCTTTGGTTTCTGAAGTTCATAAGTTACAATTGTATGTATATGTATAAAGATAAAAGAAATTTGTCATAAATGAAACATAAATTTTAAACTTAAACCAATTTAAAAACTTCTTCAGTTCATTAAGTGTGGAGATTCACACTTTTAAGTGCGATCAAATCAATTTAAAAAGTTCATAAAGTGTGCACATCATCTTGCGCTCTTAATCTAGAAATCTGAAATAGATTGGAACAGTTTCAATGAACATTATTATTAACTGCTAAAAGCCAGTCTTGCCACTTATGGATAATTTCTGCTTACCTTGCTCAAGACCTTCCCTTACTGATTTTTTGAAGTTATGAAAAGTTTTACCAGCCTTTTTCACTTTCTCTGTCAGCACTAGAAGAAGTTTTCCGCTCTTGTTTTTCACTCTAGTCTCTTTCACAGTAAGTTCAAGTACTATTCTGAAAAGTGAATGGAACTAGTAGGTAATTTTTTTCCAGGTAAAATTGTTTGGAAGTGGATATGGTGTGACTTACCTCTCTATAAACTCAAAGGTCAGTGACAAACCAGGAGGATATTCAATATCAAACACAAAACAGATTTTAATTAGCATCATAACTGCATCTAATGCATTTTCTTTCTCTGCTACACAGATTTTATCAAGTGACACATAATACGTATTTGCATTGAAAGGATCATCACCTGTTGATTAAGTTTTGCAGAATATAAAGCATCAAACTACATTGTATGCAACAAAATAACCATTTTGAAAGAGTAAGTGATATGAGTTTTACCAAGAGCAATAATGCAGATACTGCTGGGCAAATTTGGTACAGAATCCACCTCCTCTGGTCTCAGAGTTTTCTGCAAAAGAAATTTAGTCTATAGTTTGTTTAATAATTATACTTTTAAATCACAGTGGCCTCTAAATAAGATGCTTACTTCTGATGTGAACAAAAAAGTGTTGGTATAAGTTTCAGCAAAATTGTTTGCAGTCATACACAGTGCCAGTAAAAATTGAGTGCTAGTTGACATGGAAGCAGAGGCAGGCATTTCCTGCTGAACTTTTAATTTCAGCACCAAGTTTTGTGTGTTGATGGCACTGCTGTTAGAACACGAGCAATAGTATAAGAGAAGGTACTTCAGCTCATCTGCTGACAAAAATTTTAGAACCCGTTCCTGCAAGTCAATTCCTGTGAGCCTCTTGTAGTGAGTATTCATTGGCACGGAGTAAAATAGAAAAGGCCAGTCTCTCTTGAGTGAAGACATTACTCTTTCATCCTCATCTGGATCGCTTTCATCTTCTCCCTTATCTTCATCCATAACTTTTTTTGTCAGCTCAACTATATCATCTCGCTGCAACTCATAGGTGTCTTTCATCTTCGTTCCAATATCTATCCAATCCCAATCATCAGGATCTTCTTCTTTATTAATTCTACATAGTGAGCCTCTTATCAGTGTCTGACGATTCCTTGATTTTCTGGAAAGAGGTGGTCTATATTGATCTTTCAGAACACCTGGTACACCAACTCCTCGGCTTATAGAAGGCATTCCCCCGTCTTCTGTGTCCTCCTCTTTTCTAAACATATTTTCTATTTTGGTGTTTAACCTTTTTCTGAAGGTTAGTGTGCCATCTCCATGAACTTTGCCATTTAAGCTTTCTTGCATAGCTATTTCAAACTTTTTGACAACCTGGTGAGCAACAGTTATATAAACATTATAATATCATGAAGTAATCAATCTTTCAGAACACAGCAGAAGAAACCAAGAAAATTTTAGAACAAGAAATAGCAAAGAGGACCATAAGTTAAGGAGGCAGGAATGAGAAAAATAGGGGACATATTTTCATTAAACTATTACCAAAGCAAAAAAATGAAACCTTATTTTTTAAGTGTGTGTCAGTCTCCCTTTTAGAATGTAATAATGTCTAATGCACCTGAGAAAATAAAATTTATACCAT
>NW_026267217.1:345400-346868 GCF_000697945.3 Frankliniella occidentalis | reverse complement strand
CCCCCCCGTTTTCTATGTCTAAACAATTACCTGAATTGCAACATCAAATGATACTTTGATTCCTGGGGTCTTTTGGGTGATATGGGGATGGGTCTTTCGAAAATCCTTATAAGCGATTACAATTTTGTCTGCGAGAGCCCGCTTTAATTTATTGATTTCATCATCTTCTCCCTCTACTTTGTTCTGCTTCGCTCTCTCCAAGGCTCTCACAGTTTTCCTTGGCATGTCATTCCAGTTAATGATATACCGAAATTCACCTGCAATAAGTAAAGAACAAATAAATAATTTTCCATTTTGTAAAAACTCTAAGAAATACACCTACTTCAGATGAATTTAATAAATTTCTGTACATACCTTCCCCAAAGACAGGAGGTTTTTCAGGGGTATTGTCTCCTTCATGTTGACTGGCTCCAGATTCATCAGAATCACCTTCATTTCTGGGTGAAATTGGACTCCTACTCCTACTTCGATTGTGACTTGCGGCTGTGAATAAAACCAATATTGTTATCTATAGACAACTGCTGGAGTTCATGAACTCTTTTGGGGATTTTCAACTTATTTATATAAATGTTTTCATTTGTACCTTCTGCTGCATTATGAAAATATCTGATGAGCCTTTTGGCTGGTACTTGTCCTAGTGTTTCCAGTAAGTTTGAAGGGAGAGTTTCTCTCTGGACATCCACTAGGTCAGTGATTTTTGTAACGCCAATAGCTTTTGAAAACAGGTGGTCTAGAAGCTGCGTGGTTTCCAAATCATCTAGGGGCACTTCAGCTTCTCTCACAATGTCTGCAATTGTTGTCCGCAGCGCCTGAAAAAAAAAAAAATTCTAGAAACGTTTTACACCTTCATGAAATCTTTGATATTGTTCATTAAAATTGCATCTTTATGAGAGGAAAGGTACACCTTCTGGCCCTAGGGCAGGCCTGCCTGGTGCGTGGTATGTAGGCCTAAAGCTAACGCCCTGCCCAAGGCTAAGGAGGGGATCCTCCTTTGGATGAGCACCTTTTAGATAAGGAGAGGAAACTTAGAAAAAAGGGGATTTGAAAATGTTTCAAAATTTAACCCTCTGTTAACCTCGGAAAACTTCAATGCAACTTCGAGGGGAGCCTCAGGCACCCAGCAGGCTGAGGTGCACATTTGCCATAGCTCACAATATATGACATTTTGTGAGTCGTTGTTTGTTATTTTTTTTGTTTTGCGGGACCGAAGAAAAGAGAAATAACTTACCATTATGAATTAGTACACGTAATATCGACTGGTCGGCTGAAACTTAAGCTGGACAAATGGGGCAAGTAGATCGTTGAACGCTCACGTTTGAAAGTTTTGGGGCGAGAGCAGGCATACCAACAACAACAACAACAACAACGTATGTTCTCTACGACATTTCTGTGTCACCTCACAGCACTGATTCAAAAATAATTAGAAGTAATCAACAGTAATTACAGTTTTCTTTTATTTAATTTTTTT
>NW_026267217.1:337640-345350 GCF_000697945.3 Frankliniella occidentalis | reverse complement strand
AACAGTTTTCGTTCTTTGCAGGACTTGGTTATACAGGGGAGGAGAGCCTACTCAGGCACTTAGGCTGCAACAGGTGCTGTTGGTCTGAGAATATGGTCTAAAAGATAGATTGGTGAGTAGCAATTGGTGCTGTTTACTGTGGTTAACCCAATGTGTTTTTCATAATTTTAATATTGTTTATTTTTAATTTAACTTGCAGGTCATGGGTATATCAACTGAGCTATATCGTTGTCGGATAGGATCCTTCAGTGGTGGAAGTGCAGCTGCAACTTTCAGCAAACTATGCGTGAGAAAAACTGGTTCAAGGAAAACAGGAAGTTCAGTGTTGCTTCCTGCTGCTCTTTTGATACTATTGCTGTTGGCATCTGGCATTGAGCCCAACCCAGGACCCAAGTCTTTCTCATGTCAGCTGTGCTCCCGTCAGTACTCAACACCAAGGTATGAGTACTCTTTATGATCGGTTTAGTCTTGGTGAAGCCAAAGCCAGCCCGTAATTTGTTTTGAGTAATTTGAGTCGTGGAATGAGAAGTGAAGCCACACTGGAAAAACAAAGGTAGGACTTGAAGCCTTTCTAGGGGTGTTAAATTTTAATATACCTTTGCAAAGGCACAACAGTGTGCAATGACATTAAAATTTAGCTTCTTTAGACAAGTTGAATGCTTTTGTAAAGGCATTAACACCTTTGAGTCCTACCTTGTTTTTCCAGTGAAGTTTCAAGCAGCTATTGGTCGATTAGGTTACCTAATTCAAATGATGTAGTGGCTCCAGCTTCACTGGCTTCACCAAGCCTTAATCAATAATAGTCCTTTAAATATGGATATTAAATTTGTAAGATCTAATTACAATTCTGTTTCTAATTTAAAGGTCGCTGCAGAGTCATGTATCAAGGGACCACCAAAATCAACATCGTGCTGCTGCTATTTCCAATGCTGTGACAATGAAGTGTCCAATTGCATCTTGTGGAATTGTAATAACTAGCAGGGAACAGTACTTAGAGCACATGCCTACTCACATGAGAGAAGGCATCACATTTTCCTGTATTTACCCCAAGTGTAGTACACCTGTGAGGACACTTCAATCTTTCCGCTCTCATGTCTCCCTATCACATCCCCGAAAAAAAATGGAGCCTCAAGTTGAAATTGAAGAAGAACCAGCAAGTTCTGAATGTGAAGCTTCAAGTTCTCATCAAGGAAGACAGTCTTCTTCACCAAGTTTTCTTAATCACAATCAGGAAAGTTTGTCTTCACGTGTCCCTCAAGATAATAGTAATCAAGCCCAAGGTAGTCAGCCAGAGAATACTACTACAGCTAATGAAAGTGATAACCAAGAGAATTTATTTCCAGAGTATGCTGCAAAAGATCAGCTTGCTAAATTTTATCTCAAATTGGAGGCAGTTCACTTTTTACCATCTTCTACTGTCCAAATCATTGCAAACCAAATCAAACTGGTGACTGAAATGAGTCATCTGTTTTTAAAGAAGTCTTTAAAATCAGAACTTCAAAAAACTGGTTTTGATCCAAACACTGTGACCGAACTAATTGACAATACGTTTCGAGCTGACCCAATTTACAACATTCATCACAAGGCACATGATAGTGAGCAGCTTGGGACAGAACATCTTCGGATGAAGTTCTGGAAAGAGCATTATCCGTTTGTCGAACCTAAGGAAATTTATCTTGGAAGGGATGAGAATGGCAAGAAGAAGTTTGCTCATCATGTTTCTATCAGAGAGTCAATCGAGGTCATGTTGAGAGACCCCAAAGTAAAGCAGATGGTTCGGGATTCATTCCAAAGGAAACCATGCTCAGATGTTCTAGCAGATATTACTGATGGTTCTGCCTATACTGAACACATGAAGCAGCATTCCAATGGTAAATGTATATTCATAAATCTCTTTCAAGATGGTTTTGACTACAGTGCCTTTGGACCAAGTCAAGGTGTTTATAAACCAATTGGTTTTTATTTTTCACTTGGTAATTTAAAACCTGAATACAGAACCAAGCTAGACTTAATACAAATGGTTTATATGATTTTAGAAAAACACTTAAGACCATCTCAGAGAGAGGAGTTGGATGATGTGGACAAGCTAAAAGAAGCAGTTCTTCCATTAGTAAGTGAGCTAGAAGATTTAAAAATTAATGGAATTCTCTTTGATGGCGAGAATATCCCTGTTTGTTTGCTGTTTGGTCAAGGGGACAATGCGGGGCAGCACATTTTTGGAGGATTTGTTGGAAGTTTTTCCTGTCAACACTGTTGCAGGTTTTGTCCCATCTCCTTGAATGAATTTCGTGCAAAGCCAACTCTTACTAAACCCTTTAGATCTCCTGAAGAATATGATTCTGCTGTTCAAGTAGCCAAAACATTGTGGCATGCTGAACGAGACAAATGTTTAGAATCTATTCAAAGAAAGAAAGAAAGAGCTCAGCATCAAAATCTACTGGATAGAGTCCGTGCTCCTGGCACCAGAAACACTGTCAAGAATCTGTTGTCCAAAAGTGCCTTTACCAAGCTGCGAGGTATCCATTACCAAGGTGTGAAGTACAGACCTTCGCCACTGAATTCAGAGAAACTCGGTTTTCATGTTTGTCAGGGCCCATCACTAAGTGTTTGTTGTGCCCATGACCTGTTGGAAGGAATAGGAAAAAACATGATTCCTATAATACTGAAGCACTGCATTGACAAGGGATGGTTTGACTTCGCAACTTTAAACAGGAGAATTAGAAATTTTCCTTATGAAGGATCAGATTCGGCCGACACTCCCACACCATTGAAAACTTTGAAGGCCTTAGGTGGCAATGCATGTGAAAACTGGACCCTGATTCGTCTGCTTCCTTTACTCATTGGAGACTTGATTGTAGACAAAGAAGATGAAATGTGGCAGTTGTATTTGAAATTCAAAGGAATTGTTGAGTTTGTCTTTGCACCAAAAATTACAGTGAGCCAAGTTCTCTATTTAAGGTCTATAATCAATGAATTTCTGACATCAGTTCAGCAGCTGCTCCCTCAATGCCTGTGGCCAAAAGCACATCTTTTGTCTCATTATCCTGACTTAATCTTAGTCTTTGGTCCCCTCATAAGGCTTTTTACCTTAAGATTTGAAAGCAAACATGTTTTCTTTAAAAATGTTGCTAAAGCTTGCCGAAACCATATAAATTTTACTTACACTCTGGCCAGGAAGTATATGTGCCGCTTTGCATACAACAATTCTTCAAATCTAATTCAAGAAGATGTTATTTACCAACCTAATCATTCCTCACCAGTAATACAATCAAGCATTTCTGAAGAAAGAAGATCGGTCATTCCTACTGAATTTTTATCTGATGACCTGCTTACTGAACTGACCCAAGTGTCAGGGAAGGGAATCACATATAGAGTTGGTGACTATATGGTGCTGGATTCTCCTAACCAATGTGACTTAGAAGTTGGTTTAATTGACATGATATTTCTGAAGAAATCCACTGATGATATCTACTTACTTATGGCTGTTAAACCTGCAGAAAACACTTTTCAGGGGGTCTTCAAAATCATTATGCCTGCAACATCTTATCGGTTTTCTTCTTTGGAGAGCCTCCCAGACTATTACCCACTTCCCAGTTATTTAGTAGGTGGACAGAACTTCATCAGCTTAAAGCATTCAATGATCAAAATGTAATAAAAATTTAGGATTTTTAAATGTTCCCTCAACTATTTTTAACATTGGAAGTTACCAATTTTTAACTTGCAACTGTTATCAGTGTAGAAGTGATTAATTTTATTTATTTTGTCAACTATTTTTAATATTGGAAGTTACTAATTTTTAACTTTGACAAGTTTTTACTAGAAATTATCATTTTGATCTCATTACATTCATATGTGAACTCAGAGTATTTATGAGTACCTTGAAAACTGTTATTGTCTAAACAAAACATTGTGATATTTGCAAACTTGAGTTCAATAATATATAACAGTTGAATCGTTTCCCTCACTTGCATACTTTCTTTCAAATCACTTTAATAACTCAACAAAACGAAAAGAGCAACTTCTCTGTCATAATTATACAACTCTGTACCAAATATTTGTGATTTTCAAATCAACCACAAATGCTGTGTGATATAATAACCTTCTACACAAGTGGTGCTAAGTGAGCAGAAATTACATGAACTCAAAAGTTCAGTTCAATGCATGGTTCAAATGTTTTACTCTACTCTTTTAAATAAATTCACTCTCAGAACTGTTATGTAGAAAAGTAAAGGAGCATGTCACTGAATAAATGTTGGGAGATACACGCACAAGAAAAGAATTGCTTGAAAATTATTTATTATTCAAGGCATGCTACAGAGGACATGGCAGTCACTGAAGCCTTGAGCGCAATGATGTAGAAGGTGGAACCCACGTGCTTCGTCCTTTGAAATATCATGGATAACTGCAAACAAGAAACATAAAAACATGATTATCAATGATAGAAAAAGAACTCAGCTCGCCCCTTATTGGCAAAGTAATTTTGACATGAGAAAATATGTGATCTTTATCAAACTTTAAAAAAAAGGATTTACATAATTATACTTTGGAAAGAGAATCAAGTCTTTTCATCAGAATTCTACAACAACCAACCCATTAGTTAGAGAATAAAATGAACTCACTCTCTGTCAACTACTCCCATCCATTTTGGCAGGATCGTCTGCCAGCATCCAATGTGTAGCGTACTTGTTTGGGAAAGATTTAACCTCAAATCAATGAGCAGCAGACACCTGAAACATTCAAGAGAAGAAATTAAGCATAATAATAGTGCCAACATTTCAAAATTCTCGTGCAAAAACAATCGTTAAACAATAGCCACAGAAGCATTTTGAGTCACAACAAAGCAGTTGGTTATGATAACAGGATCACAAGAATTAAAGCAGATTTAGGCAGGCACTTAATGAGAGACATGTGGAGCAAGTAAAAATAATAAGGACGTTCGATTTTATTTTTCTCCAATAAACTAGGCATATTTAGCTGTTTTAAGCTGATTCGACAAGAAAGCAGACAACGACATCCAGACCAGAAAGGGTTAAATTAGCGCAGTGCGGAAAAGACACCAGAAGACGACGCCAGTCAGGACTAAAGGGCAAAGCGACGCAAACGCCAAAATATGGAGCGTCGCATCGAACCAGACGCCTGCGAGCGCCCCTGGCGTCTCCCCGACCACAGGTAACATTCTTACCTGCCGAGCCGCATAACCCAACCAGCGGAGCGGACCGACGCGAGTGTGAGCAGCAGACGACGAACTGACTGACTATAACGAATCGAAATCGAAAGTGTGTAGATAGTGGGGACGGCACTTATCGGCAACATCCACCTCAATATTGTCAAAAATTAAACAATATGGCGGATTGATGTTTTGGTTAGTACACATAAAGTTCATGTTCGTACCGAAATGCATTCATTGAATATTGACTTCTTAGAAGAGGTTTGAGGCGCTGACAGTCAGCAAAATGTTACACCTGACTTGCACCTTTGTTCAGAGAGGGACACTGGAGTGTTGTTCTTTTCGTGCAGTGATAAAATTAGTTCATATTAGTGGTTATGGCTAGGTTAAAGCCTGTCCAACTTCAAGTGTCTCTATCCCACCATTCTACCTTTTGATGACAACTCTCCATTTCAATCTTTCTGAGGTGAGTGAAACTAACTCAGTGGCAAGGAAACTTGCTCTCTACATATTTATTATCACTACATCAAAGTTCCATGGCATTAAGTACGAAACAAGATAACAAGTCCACACACAATATTGAGTCACAAAAAACTGGAAAGCAGGGAAAGTGATAATAGTTTTTTCCTTGAGATCAAGTGACAAATGAAAAGATTTGATCAGAATTACAAGCTAAAAGTTGCTTTTTATGCTGTTCACCATCTTTCATTATTTTTTTTATGATAAGACTAAAAAAAGTAAACGTTTACGGTGGAAGGCCTACGGTCTGTCCAGTTAATTTTTGTTACGGTCTGGACTGTGCTGGTTTTTACAGTATGTCACCGTTACGGTGTCTGCTCATCAACAGTCCAGTACCGTAACGGTGAGACTGTTTCTTGAAAAACTGTTTTGACCGTAGAGATACCGTATTGTGGTACGGTAATTCTAACAGTGTTGATGAGCTAAGGGCGGGGCAGAGCAGAGCGGCCGCGCCGCCGGTGGCTTACTATGGTCTGGTATTGTTGTACAAGGACGGGGCCTGCACCCTGACCTGACCTGCCTGACGCAGTATTGTTGGGTAGAGGAAGGGGCCTGAAGCGCGACACCCGGACAGACAGTCACTCACTGATTCCCCTAGCGCCAAATAAATTGTTTTCTGGTCTCCGCTTGGTTCTCTGTCCTTATCGAGAGTAAAAGCAAGCTGACACCTTAAAGTTACTTATATATTCTTTATGTTTCGTCAAAAGGTTTTTAAGGTATCATCTGCTAAAACATGCGCATGCAGTTCCTCTTTGGGAGGCACCTTGAGAATTTCACAATGATTTGTATTTTCTTTTGCACAGCTCGTCCTAGCCGCCCTTCTGCAGGAGGTCCTACTTCTCTGATTTGCGACGACGGTACCTCGCCCTTCATTTTACGCGAGCCGTAGACGAGACTACTCGCAAGTGCACATTGCAAGCGCAAGTGCAAGTGCCAGAGCGCTACCGCTCGGGGATTGAGGCCAGCTGCTTCTGTCTCGTACAAAGGAACGACAAAAGCAACTGCAAAGAATAATATTTGCCAAAAATGACACGGACGACTTTTGTTGTTTGAAGTGTGTCAACTTCCCCGTAAAAACGATCACTAATGATGTTGCCACTAGTGGCACTACTGCTTCTCTCCATCACCTGTGATCACGCGCCAACTACCCCCAACACACTCACCCTCAGACTTACACTCACAGACATACACATACGGAACCGCAGCCAAATGCACTTCGACAGCCAATCTATCGGATTGGTCCGCAATGCCGTGTCACACACACACACACCTTGAATCGCAATCAATACTCCGATATACATTCGCCGGACTGCCTATATCGCAATCAGGCGGCGGGTAACGAACCGTCAAAGTCACACACCAAACCCTTTTTGTTGTGCATAAACAAAGCATATGCAGATCTGTAAAGTTTGAATTTTAAGCAGCCATTGGTATGCACATTTTTATGATACAACTATGTGCAAATTGTACATATCTATGCACGAATTGTGCATTCTTCACAAGTGCATGAAATGCCGCGGTCACACAGTCAGTCACAACAGTCACAGTGCCCGGAACAAAGGAGTACCACGATAAAGTTATCCCGCACTCCTCAAAAGTCTCTCTTTTTTACTTCACGGGAACGGAAGTCCGCCGGGGGGCATTATAGGTGGGCGCGTTCGGCGATTATTTCTGCGGTGTCGCCCCTGGAGCCGCTCCAGAGCGGCCTCCAGCGCAGCCTCCAGCAGTGACTGCAGAGGGTCGGGACTGCTGATTCATATCTCTCTGCGGTGTGGTGGGGCGGGGCGGGGCGGTTCGCCTCGCGGGTGTTTCGGCCCCGGGGCTGCTCATGGCTGCAGCCCTGGACCCGCCCGCCCCGCCTGGACCTGACTACGATAAATATATCTTTTATTTGTGTTATTTGCTTCCCCTTCGCCACACTCTGCGGTGGGAACGCTTGCGGCGGTAGCGGTGGTGGTGGTGGCGGCGACGGGGTAGTAGAGGAGGAGGTGGGGTTGGAGGTGGGGGAGAACGAGGAGGAGGAG
>NW_026267217.1:333853-337529 GCF_000697945.3 Frankliniella occidentalis | reverse complement strand
GGAGGAGGAGGAGGAGGAGGAGGAGGAGGAGGAGGACGACGAGGAGGACGAGGACTAGGAGGAGTGTCTTGAGGAGAGTGCTATATAGCACTGAGGACATAACTTTAGAGTCAAGGGGACCCTTCGGTCCTTCTTGGATGGGTATGGAGGACGCACTCTCTCTCTCTCACCACACATGGGGGGCGCTACAGGTAGCAGTCTAACCGGGTTAGCCGGCCGTCCATCTCTCGGCCCATCCCCGTGGAAGCAGTCACCCCCTGCCTGCTATAACTCAATGCCGAAACTGGGGCACGGCGCAACTGAACGCGTCGCACCGTCTGACGTCATCCTCCTGGACATGAGTGTAAGCCTGCTCATAAACTAATAGACTAGCCTAAAAATATCTAAAGCCACGCAATGAAAAAAAAAGGTTCCCGCCCGCTCTCCGGCAGCGTGACGACTCTAGAACAGCACTAGGAGAACCAAAGGACTTAATGCCTTTCTGAGGGCGTTAAATTTTAAAGCCTTTGTTAAGGCACGAAGGTGTCCAAAGGCATTGAAATTCAGCACCTGTGGGCAGTTTTCATGCCTTTGTAGGGATGATAATAACTTGTGATTTCTCTGTGAAGGCATTTCAACACGTTGAGTCCTTCTTTTTCTTCTTCCGGTGAGCAACAATTCGACACACGAGAATAAAAACCGCTCACCTCTAACGACCGTTTAGAATTTTGGTATTGATATAGAGATATGGAGTTATAGAAATGTTGGTATCAAATAAATGATCCCTAAAAGGCGCTGATTCTATTGATACCAATGACTCAAAATCTGTAAAAAAAAAAGTCAATTTAGCGGTTTTCTAAACGACAGCTAGAGGTGAGTGGTTTTTATTCTCGCTTGTCGAATTGCGCACAATCCGCACGGACCCCTCCGTCAGTGTCAGATCCATATCCGGGCCAAAAGTAATCACTGACTCGATCACTGATGATGACATCATCGCCAACAAACGTCGCTCATTTTGAAGGCAGCTCTTTTTCACCAGTCCAACGCAGGTCGGGATCCTGTCGCTGGACTGGTAAAAGACCGAGTTCCCTGCACGAGCGTGCGTGCACAAGAGTGCGTGTGCGTGCACGTCGCACAGAGCTGCCGCATCACGCACGGTCGTAAGACGAGCGAACAGAACAAGCGGCAGCGGAACAGAGGTTGTGCTATAGCCCAGGCCGGGAGTAAAATATTTCCATTTCAATGAACTTGAAACACTATTGTAAAACTCGACCTCGAACACCTAATAATATAATTTATAGTTCAATTCACAGAACAATTTATAATAAAATACATTACCAAGTTTAAATTGTGCTAATCATATATTTGACAGTTTTGCACGGCTCCTAAATTTTCGATATATTTTACGAGGTATGCGATAGCTTCTGCGTCTCGACCTCGGTGTCGACAGGTTACACCCAGCCACTATCCAACTTTTCTATGTTAAATATTAGTGGACAATTTCACTTTGATCCAAAAAGAAAAGTTCGCATGCGAAGGCACTACCAACGGCTTTCCCACTTCAGGTTCAGGCTGGAGCGTTCGAGTTTGGCTGAGCGCCGCAGAGCGAGCTGAATCGGTTGATGCTTTACTAGCGGTCAATGCCAGAACGAACGGCCATCAGACCGCAGTTCCTTCGTGAAGAGCAGTGGGCAGTGCAGTACGGACCGAGGTAGGGGAGGAGGCTGGGGGCCACTATACAGGGGTTTATATGCGCCTCCCCCCTCCTCCCAACTCAGTCAGCACATCGCATGTCCCTTCCACTTAACCTGCGACGAGCCTAGCCTAGCCCTGAGAGGACACGCCGAGAAGGGGTCGGGCGGGTTGATTCTCTGCGGGAAGCAGTCATGACTGGGGCGCCCGGGGCCCGGGCCGGGCCGCCCCCCGGGGGTCGGCTGGCTCATGAGATGCCATAAAAGAGGAAGGCTTTAGGGGGCGAGGGCGTGAGTGAAGGCTTGAGGTCGAGGATAGAAGAGAGAGGGAGGGAGGGGGAGAGGGAGAGGGAGAGAGAGAGGGAGGGGGAGAGGGAGAGAGAGTGAGAGAGTGAGAGAGAGAGAGAGAGAGAGACGAAGGGCGGGCTGGTGTCCGGCCGTGTCAGCTTAGCGTCAAGCAGCTACACTGCGCTTCCAATGATGGGAAGTCCCTCACAAAAGCGCCACACTCGAAAAAGTGTGTCGTCATGTGGTTTAATGGAGATCGACGGGATCATTTTATTTCATTTCGACGTAAACGTGATTCGCATACACGACGCGCGAGCGGAATAAGCAAAGCAAAACATATGGAGACAGACACGAAACACGAAACAAAAAGAAGCACCAACAGTAGCAGAAGGGGAGAGATAGGGAGGAAAGAGGGAGAGAGAGGAGGAAAGGGAGGGGGGCTCTCTGAATAATCAGGTCCGTATCGGCCTAATAAACTAGTACTCTGCAAAAATAAACGGACGTAAGCCGGACAAACAAACGAGCGGCCAGGGGAAACTTTGAAAAGCATACACACATACACACACACACACACATCCATGAATGCGCGCGCCTAAACAGCGCACTGAAAGCAAACGGAGCCATACTTTGGGGCCGCGGGCACCTGTTTTATGCATGCCCCCTCCCCTCTCCCCCCCCCCCTCCTTCCGCATCACCGCCAGGAGGCGGGCGATACGCGAGGCTCCAGCCGTGCCGACGCTTTGGGTGGGGACGCCCTTCACGTTCGCTCCGTCTCCTGCATCGGCTTTTCTCGCTCTGGGATAAACGCAGGTCTGCTTGTCTGTCAAATTTGGCGCCATAGTGAGTCTGGGCGTTGCGTGCCCGCGAGCGTGTATCTGTGCAAAAGTGTGGTTCCCATAGGATGCGTTGTTCGCGAGTTGTTAACACGTTCCCTGTGGCAAAATTTTAGTGCCTATGATTTAACATGGGGGCGTGACCACATAGTGGTCACGCCGCAGGGAACGTGTTAAGTGCATTACTGATTTCCTGTCGTCCCGACGCGTGGAGCGTTGTCTGGAGTGCGCCGCTGCGCAGCTGTGGGCCAGGGCCAAGGTTGTTATACAGTAGCTCGTGTTGGCAGGCTCGTTCAGTTAATAGGCAGTCCAGTCCAGTTCGAGGGGTCGACGACTGGGGTGTGCTCCGTGTGTCCCGGGCTGACAGGACCCCGGGTAATACGACTCCGTCCCAGAGTGTACTCCGCGTACCCAGTGCTACCGTGTCTCCCCAGAAGTCGAGTTATCGGTTCCCCTGGATCCACTTAGTCACTCCAGGACTACCGCCGCGTCCGCGATGCTGCCCGCCATGCTGCTGCTGCTGGCGCCGCTCGCCCTGGCCTGCCCGTGCCCGCCCGCGACCGCCGCCTCCGAGGTGTGCGGCTCGGACCTCGCGACGTACCCGAGCCAGTGCCACCTGGACTGCGCCGCCGAGCCCGGTGGGTCCACGCCCATACCTCCTGACGGTGGTCTGGACAAGACTGACCGAGCGTCGTTGTCGCCCGCAGGCCTCTCCCTGCAGCACCCCGGGCCGTGCTCCCCCCAGGACCCCGCCCAGCAGCGGAGGCGCCTCTTGGCCTCCGAGGAGCTGCGCCAGTGGGACGAGTGCAACAAGGGACGCGACGTGAGTCTCTGCGCGCGTACCAATGTTACTGCGACGTCAGTTAAAATATTTTTTTTAAATTA
>NW_026267217.1:328085-333803 GCF_000697945.3 Frankliniella occidentalis | reverse complement strand
GTATATTTGTTATTTATACTTTGTTTTGTGAAAAACCCAAAATATTAGCATCTTTGATGCTCCACGCTGTCACGTTACTGACAACCCTCAAGTATTCTCTATCCCTTTTTTGTTTTCTTGTTTCAGATATTCGTCGTGTTCTTCTTCAAGACCCCAATCACTTTAGACGCGCCTTGCCCCGGCTCCCTCAGCGGCAATCCCTTCATTCCTCATCCAAATTCGTAAACGTCATTCCGTCAGAAGAGGACAAGGGTACGGCCACGAGGGAGCGTCCCGGGGGCTGCCGCCGGCCGCGCCCCCGCCGCCACATCCTTCACGTTTCAATATCCGAGGCCGGACGACGGTCAGTTTGCACGCACACGCCCAAAAAAACAGAATTCGCACCTCATGATAATTTGGTAAGAATTTTTTTCTCTTTTTTTGCCTTAAACTCTGGAAACTCGGCGGGGTGAGACAGTCTCACACCAAATGGTGTGAGGCAAAATACCTCACACCAAAACATACCTCACACCAAACGGTGTGAGACTGGTTGTGCCTCACACCAAATGGTGTGAGAAAGTATCACTCTATTTGCTGTGAGGCACAACGAGTCTCACACCATTTGGTGTAAGGTATTTTTACCTCACACCGTTTGGTGTGAGGTATTTTGCCTCACACCATTTGGTGTGAGACTGTCTCACACCTGAGTTTCCAGAGAACTTTTGCAGTGGGTGTGCTCTGTTTTTTTTGGGGTGAAAGGTGCAAGTACCCCTGCTCGGCGTACCCTACCCTACCCTGACGCGGGCCGACACTGTGTTGCAGTGCCCCGCCGCGACCTGCAGCGAGTGCGGCCCGGACGACAGGGACTGCGCGGTCATGTGCCGGCTGAACTGCGAGTGCGGCTGCGGCGGGTACCCGCCGGGCGGCATGGACTACAGACTGTGGGAGGCGTGCAACGAAGGGAGGGGGTGTCTGGGCCGGGCCGCCACGTGTACGGTGAAGTGCGTGGGGGAGGAGGACGAGAAGGAGTGCAGGGACCCGTGCGAGCGGGACTGGAGGAGGTGCGACTGCGGCTGCACGCAGCTCGCGGGGAACCGGACCAAAGTGCGCCGGGAAGTTAAAGCCGTTGGAAAGAGTACAAAAGAAAATAACCAAGAATCGTGACCTAAACACTGAGTCTGGTTTTGCGATACTTTTGACACAAAACCATGCGATAACTGGTGTTTTGCGATTCCTACGCTAAAGGGCATGATAACCCCCAAACGTGATAAAAGTATCACATTATTGTGATATTTTTATCACATTTTTTGGAGTTATCATGCCCATGCAAATCACCAATTATCGCAAAAATTCAGTGAAAGTATCACAAAACGGATTTCAGTGAAATGAACCCTGCGCTCGTATGCTAATCCGTCTCCTTACATTCCAGGAAAATTTGTTGAAATGAAAATATACGCTATTTACTACAAACAACCATGCAGCTTTAAATTTACTACATACTTCATTTTTGCTCGAATTTCAGTGAATGTATATATTTCTTAACACAAAGACACAGAAAAGAGGAGACTGAGGGAGGGGAGAGGCGGAGAGACAAGGGGGAGGGGGCAACTTTAAGGGAAAGAAAGGCGGGTCCGAGCTGACTCATCGCGAGCAATAACATTCATGGACGCAAATCTAAAGGCGTTTATTCTTTCCGTTATGATTCAAACTTGGAGGCGGGAGAGCCGACGGCGGCGGGCAGGGCCAGTATTTACACGGCCCCAGCTTCCTCTCTTCGTTTCCAGTTCCGCTCACACAAGCGCCGCGGCCCAACAAAAAGTGTTTTGTTTTTTGTTTTTTTTTCGCGCCGCCAATCAACTTTCAAATTGGGGTACTTTTCCCGCCAAGGAAGTGAAAATTGCACCCTTGCCCTGCGGCGCGCCTCCTCCCCGCCTTCTTGTCCGTGCTATTGTTGTTCGGTCGAGTTGGGGAATGACCGGTATATATCACTTGTCAGCGCCCTGCCCCGCCCTGCCCCGCTCCGCCCCGCCCCTTCACCGCCGACCACAACATAGCCAGTTTACACTGCTGTTTGCCTTTCTTGTTGTTGTTTTTTTTCTGTTATTTTCACCGATGTTTTTTCTTTAAAATAAAGATCTTTGAAGCGAAAACATTAAGTACCGTCAAACGGTTTAATATGGACCATGCGAGGTAAATTGGACCACCTTCTTTTGGCATCTCTTTGACACAGATTGCAAATATAAACCAGTCTATTCCTTGGATTCCATTGGGTTGATTTAGGTGGACACATTTAGATATCAAAATAATACGCCCCATGGCAGCCACAATGAGGTGGTCCAATTTACCACGCATGGTCCATATTAGATCATTTGACGGTAGCATATTGTCTGACTGTGATTTTTATAGGCGCGTTCTAGCAAACACTCAGGTTCAAAAAAGTCCATACAAAAATAACTATTGCCCACACCAAAAACTCATAATTATCCACCAGCACGGTTTCCCAAAAAAGGAAGTAGGAACAGTGAACTGCGCAAAAAATTATTTATTGTTTTCACAGAAAAATTTTCTTTAAAAATGTTTAAAGTATGCAAGATGTTTTGTCCCTCTTTTCATATGACATTACGTCTCGAGGTTTTCCTCGACGGGCAAGAATGAGTTGTAAATTTATTACAAGATTGTAATCAGGTTAAAATTTTAAAATTAAAAACGAAAAGAAGTAGATTTTAGAAGAAAGAGTAGCAAATTTTCCTCGATAGTTTTCATAGCGTTCACAGGGTGCAATCTGCATGCGGTTCCTTGCTGGGTCATCCAGAGCTAGCCGGAGCGTCCCAAGCTGGCCCAGCTGGCCCGGGAGACGGGTGAGCCTACCCTTCTGCGACTGTGGGTAATTACTTCCGCTTACAGCCAGGGGGAGAGGAAAGGAGTGGGGGGGGGGAGGGGGCGATGTGGATCGCATAGCTCACTGGAAGTCCGGTGCTGCTGCTCTAGCAGAGTGGACAGTGTTCCGGCACAAGCCCTCATCTCCAGACTCGTGCCGCACTCGGGTACGGGGTCGCAGCGAGCAGCGACGCGCAGCATTTTAAAACGCCCGCCGTATCTCACCAAAACGCAAACGCGAGGATTTTTTTTTTACCATCCAGCCAGAGTTGGCACGTGGCAGAGATGCGGCCATGACGAGTGCTGATAACCTTTTCTACCGTTTCTACCGCCGTCCCCGTCCCTCGCTCTGCGCTCCTCCAACAAACACCGCCTCCCCCTCGGCGGACCCCTGTCAAGCGGAGGGTAGGCTGCCAGGCCAGCGCGGCTCCATCGCGCTGCCTAACCACCAGGCGCTCCGCTGAGTAGACGAGACGAACCCTTTAGACCTGGACCTCTTCAACTGTTCCAGTACCCCTATAGTACCTTCACTTTGAATTATGGTAGGAAGGTTTACAGGAAAATTTTCCTTGACGTAAGTTGTAAAATTACAATTTGAAAATCGTAAATATACATGTAGTACGTATCGACTTAAAATCCTTTGGAGAGTAAAAAATGTGCTCTCGTAAATATACATCTTAAATTATAATTCTAGTTTACAAACATTTTGTAAATTTACGACAGTATTTTTCACAGTGCTTGCTTAGGTTCATTTTAAAAACTTTAGGAATCTGTATACAGATCTTCACGAAAGAAAAAAATAAAACTCACGCTTTGCGTCTCTAAATTTTAACTTCTTCCAATTAATCTTTTGAGAAAAAGAAAGCACCCTCTACCGCTCCCCACCTCATTTCGCCCTTGGCCCTCCAGCGACATTGTTTCCCCTCTTTTATTAGCATAACTCTCACGCCTCACGTGCGACTGGTCCTCCTGGCTTTGATTGCCTAAGCCTCGGCCTCCCCTTCCCCTCCCCTTCCCTCACCCCTCACCCTACAACTTCCATCACTCTCGCCTTTCTCCAGTCTTTTCCGATTCCTGAAAACGCAAAAGCCGAGTGGACTTGGCGACTTCTTTCGACACAAGGGTTCAAAATCAACCAGATTTCTGTCTATAACAATCTGTATAATATGCTGTAGAGGCACGCACACAAAAAAAATATGGCACCCTAGCTATTTTTTTAGCACTGGTGCAAAAAATTCGTCAGCATAGGCCCAGCTATATTTTTTTAGCTTCAGTGCTAAACTTTTAGTTGTACAGCAAACTGAAGCAATGAACTAGCTGTATCGCCAATACTATTTAGCAGTACAGCTAAATATTTTATCCTATAGCTAAATTTTTGGCAGGGGTGCCAAATTTGCCTGCTAAATCGATTAGCACAGAACCGATTTTTATTTTTTTTCCGTGCGAGTGGCACTTCAGTAGCACGAGACCACGCTCTTCCTTTAACGCGTTTTACACCCGCAAAAGAGAACACAACTTATTTGGTAGGAGTATTAAGGAGGTCATTTGGTCTTTTGCGAGAACCAGTTCAGTGCAAGAAAGACAGATTTCAACACATTGAGTGCGGAGTGGCCACAATGTGGTCACGTCCCCATTCTAAATCGTAGGCACCGAAACTGTCCCGCACTTTTTTAGGACAAAATATAAGATTTTTCAAAAAAGGAACGAGTTACTTTTTCTTTTCCTGTGCCCTCCAATCCCACGGCGCCTATCACCACGGCGCAACCTTTCCTATTTCAACCCAACTTCCACCTCCACCGCCCCCCTTTTCCTCTCCCATATTTCTCGTTTTATCGCAGACACAAACTTTTCCTATTTCCAGACGGCACACTGACTGCTACTCACGTGTCTGGCGGCCTCGGTGACGGGGGGAGCACGTGCTCGTCGAAGACGGCGGCGAGGGCAGCGGGGGCGGCGCGACCGGCGGGGGCGAGGGCTGCAGCGCGAGTGGCGCGCCCCCGGGGGGCGGGCAGCCCGCAGAGCGCGCGAGAGGGCGGGGAGGGGAGGGCGAGCGCGGCGGGAGGGAAGGGGAGGGGAGGGAGGCACCTGTCCAGGGGACAACGCCGCGGACAGCGGAGCAGAACGGAAAAGTAATAATAATAGTAAATGTCGTGATAGTAATAATAGCACTCATAGCAACCACTTCAAAAAATGGGCTCGAAACCCTTTTTAGGCCCCCCCAAGGGGGCCTTTCTGCTCGCGTGCGAGGAAATTCTTTTTCTTCCGCCGCATTCATTAAGGTAGCGCGACTTCTGTTGAACAGATTCTAATAAAATTTTATCGAAAAATCAATCCAAAAATTAGATTTCATTTGACTATAGCCTCATTACAATCCTTCTGGCCAATTTTGAGAAAATTAAAGTTAAACATCGAAATTATCACGAAAATCGGCAAAATCCTGCCAAGCCAACAATGGTTCCCACTTCTAGCATTCTTTCTGTTGATCCCTGCGGCTTACATTCTCACTTAACAGTAAAACGTATATGAGACAAAAATTCAAGACCGAACATTAAACTTCCGAACGATATGTTCAAAATTTTCGTGCGACGTTCCAGTCGACAACCACAGCAAGCTGAATAGTATGCGACATTTACGCTTATTCTTCGTGTCTTGTTTTTAAAGTCTAGCGCAGTTAGTATTGATTTAAACAGGGAAGTGTAAGCGAGCCGATTGTGCACCGTTCTTTAAGCTACCGAACAAGCTTTTAATCGATGCCATAAAATATCCCAATCACAACTTCTACCGATTTAAAATCAAAGCTGCACAGTTTGTTTAGAAATGGGCGTGGCTACAACAATCCTGGGTAAAGGAGGCGTGGCTTCT
>NW_026267217.1:326958-327422 GCF_000697945.3 Frankliniella occidentalis | reverse complement strand
AGAGAGAGAGAGAGGGGGGGGGAGGGATGCATGTTTCCTTCCGACCCCACACACTCCGCGGCCGGCCCGCAGCCGCGGCGACGTTCACATCTTCCAATCACTGAACTACACAGTAAATTGTTTTGTGGGTTTGATTCACACTTCTTTGTTTCCCTCGGAGAGTAAAGTCAGTCGCGTCTCTTTCTGAGACGTCATCGGGAAGATTGTTATGAGCGGATGCTTTTCGCTGTGATTTGAATGACGACGTGAGTAAAGGCTTATCACTGTGATAAGAATGGGTGAAAGGCGACGAAACGCCGTTGGGAGGGGGGAGGGGAGGGAGAGAGGGCGATGGGGTTGCGAGAGCGATGGTGTTTGGGTGAGCGCCTGGTAGTTAGGCAACGCGGCGCACGCAACGCAGGCGTCCTGTGCGGGTGGCCTACCCCGAGGCGCGAAGGGATCCGGGTGCCAGAGGCGTTCAAGTT
>NW_026267217.1:324810-326808 GCF_000697945.3 Frankliniella occidentalis | reverse complement strand
GGGGGGAGTGAGGTGGCAGGCGGGTGACATGATTGAAGAAGGACGAACAGTCCGCTGCCCTGCCGCCTAGCCCCGCTCCACGCACCACCCCCTTTACTTTTACCCCATCTGCGGCGCATTGACTAACGACTCTTTTGACGGTACGAATCGATTCGCTAAAATGCCACCTACATTCGTGTAAATTGCCACCCGTGAGCGGGACGGAGCGCGACGGACGAGCGCGGCTTTCAAAAGAAGCCACCATTTCGTGTCGATCCAGCAGAGTGCTGACGGCGCCGGCGGGCGGCCCGGCCCCCGCGGCCACGCGTCCCCAGTGCGGAGTCCGTCGCAACCGGAGGATGGAGTTCTCGGAGCTGCTGTTCGACGCGGACAGCGACGACTACCTGGTGGACGACTCGCCGTCGGACCTGGTGCGGGAGGCCCTGGAGGGGGGCGTCGTCGACGACGGCTACGAGGACGAGGTAGGCGACATCAGCAGTGCGAAGGCAGCGGCAGCAGTAGGAATGATAATTCCCCCCCCCCCCCAAAAAAAGGTGGAATGTTTTTGAAGAATATTGTTTTGGTGCCTGATTTTTTTTAATGTTTATTTTGCTTCGATTTTTCGGGAAATGTTTCATCACCCCCCCCCCCCCTCTTTTCCTTGAAAAGTTTCCAATTTTTCCGGAAATATGTCGGAGAATCGCGTTGTTAGCTGCTGCCGTTGTTATGGTGTGACGTGTCGCCAGGACGCTCCCGAGCCGATCGGGGCGGTACGGGTCCGCAAGTGGCAGTTGACGGTGCCGGTCGTCCTGGCCTCCGTCTGCATCCTGGCCGCCTTCCTCGCCTTCGCCGTCACGTGCGTGCTCAGGGTGCTGGTGCCGCGTCGGCCGCGCCGCGCCAGGAGGTGGAGGGGCTTCCAGAACCTCGACAGGCTGCGCAGTCTGTGAACGACCCCCGGCCCCTTACCGACTCGCGTCCCGTCAAGGAACGTGGTTCGAGACCGTGTTGGCCGCTTTTACTCGCTGAGGAAGAGTTTGCTGAGCAGCTAAGCCCTAGCTAGGCGCCAACTAGTCGCGAAAAGGGATTTTTAATTTTGATAACGATACGGTCAGAACTTTCAAGTGCACAAGTACCGAGCGTCTAACTGAACCATTTCAAGAGTTTACCGGTTGAAACACTTGGTTTGTGAGTGCTGACCGTGAACACGTGGCTTTATCTCTCCCGTATAATCGCTAATCGCACTATGTTTCTCAAGCACTCCATGTTGTCGAACTTGAAAGACGCAATGAGTGGTGAATATATCATGGAAATAAAGAAGCAGAAGACAAATCAATAATGTTCATTTTTATTTTAAAAAAGTTTTGGTACACAGCTATAGCTCTCCAGAAGTATTAGCACTACTTCTTGTAATCCACTTCTGTCATAGCCTTCTCCTGAGGCACGATAAAGGAATGAAGTATGTATTTTCTCATCCGACAAATGCGTGCGTGCAAAATGTCTACCATATCCTCGAGAGGAATCTTTCCAAAATAAGGTCTACTCTACAATAATACTTACGGGATGCACAATAGGAATTAGCAATGTTCAGTCTCCCCCCTCCTGTTCCCCTACCACATGGGCATGAACTCTGGGCTCCAGTCCCGGCCCAGGAGCTCCGACACCCGGGCGCACGCCGAGGCCAGGTCGTGGGCGGCGTCCTCGACGAGGCACTCCTCCATGACGACGAGCTGGGCGAGGCGCGCGCCGCAGCGTTCGGCGAGGTGCACGAGCGCGGAGCACGTGACCTGACACTCGGCCAGCCCGAGGGACGACAGCTGCTGGCAGTTGGAAGCGATGTCCAGGAGCTGCTTGTCGATGACGGAGTTGCCGTTGGCGCCGACCACCAGCTCCACGAGGCGCGGGCAGCACTCGCTCACACGGCCTGACGCGCCGAACAGAGACATTTTCAAATGTTCGATGCACTTGAAAATTTGAACTTTTACCTTCACTTCAAAATTTAACAAATTTCTTTTTACTTCA
>NW_026267217.1:315490-324090 GCF_000697945.3 Frankliniella occidentalis | reverse complement strand
TTTAGCTGGGGAAGCAATCAATGTGTTTGTTATTCGACACAACCTATTGATGAGTAACGAATTTTCTGCAAGGAAATAATTTGGACGAAAATGATTAAAGGGGTTCTGTTATCGGCCGTATTAATTCGGTGTCAGGGTGCGTGTCCAAGGAAGATGCAAGAGATGTGTGCTGCTCGCCAGCGGCGGCGAGTACCAGTCGTGTCGATACTCCGCGTCGGGAGGGAGCTTCGCGAGGGAAGTCCCAGGAGCGCGTCTCCCCTCCCATTTCTCTCGCTCTCACAACGGTGGCGCCATCTTGCGGCCACGGCCGGCCCGGAGTATCGCCGGTGTCGTTCGCACACCACCCCGCCCCCCTCACGCACGCAGGCGAGGGGTAGCGCCACTCCGACCGTCAACACTAGGTTCGGACAGCGAGTTATCAAAACGAATAAAACTATACGACAGCAGGCATCGAGTCACCAAGGCACTCGAAAAAACCGGAACACAGAGACAAATGAACACACGCGCACAGCAGCAGCCTGTCCGAGACCCTTTATCGCCGCAGTCCTGACCTCTGACCCCACGCGCCGGCCCTGTCCCTTACCCCCCACCAGGAAGTCCCGGAGGCGCGAGAGGAGGCCCGAATACTATCAGCGGCACACAGAGAGCCGATCACCGGGACCAGCGACGCGCCAGTCGCCAGCACCACGTCCACCTCGAGGTGCTCTTCGGTCAGCGCCCAGCCCGTCGTCGGCCCCAGGATGGCGCGGTACTCGATGCTGCCCGTCGAGCTGCTGGCGCTGCTGGCGCTGCTGCCGCTCGCCCTGGCGCGCCCGGAGGACGCCGTCAGCGCCGCCCGCCCACGACGGCCCACCTCCGCCCCCGCCGAGTTGCAGAACTGGACTGTCTGTGAGGAGCAGGTGAGTAAGCTGACGCGTGCGCCGAGGTCGGCCGACACCCTCCTGCCCGCTGACTGACCGACTGACCCCTTGCAGTGCGCCAAGGAGCCCTGCAGCCAGTGCGACGAAGAAGACATATTCTGCCCAGGCCTGTGCGAGGACAGCTGCGTGTGCGGCTGCGCCGGCCACCCCGCGGGCAGCGGGAACTACACTCTGACCGTCGAGTACATGAGCGCGCTCGAGGGGTGCTCCGTCAAGTGCGTCGCCTCGGCAGACGAGTGTGCGAGGGACTGCAGAGGGCTGAATAAGGACTGTGAAAACGCGTGCTGGGTGGACAAGTTCAAGTGCGATTGCGACTGCTTGGACGAGGCCCAAGCCGCCGTCACGCCGTCACTGTCGATGACGTCTTGCATATTTGGAGGAGTATTGTTCTTATTTATTACTGTGGTGTTTGTTGGTCTTACATGGCTTAAAATAAATAATAAAAAGTAGATCATGTAATACAGAAAATACACAATTTCATCCAGCTGTTGCACAGTGTTCATTGTGAAAGTCGAGGTTAACGTCACCTTGTGCCTCCGTCTCTACGCGGATTATTTGACGGCAGGCCTTCTTTGTATAGACGTTATTCGATATTGTCAGGAGTACGATCCTGGTCGACGCTTATTCACACCAAACCCTTATGCGTTTTGCTGTGCATAAACTTGCAGAATTTTATACAGCCATAAGTATGCACAAATTTGTATGCATTATTGTGTACAAAATATGCATAATGATGCACACACTGTACATAGTTATGCACAGCCGGTATAAATACGTTCTCAACGTCTCGTGGACCTTTCCACGTTCATTGCGCTGGGACCACTAGGTGGTCACGTTCCCATGTTACATCATGGGGCCAAAAAAGGAGCCGCACTGAACGTGCAAAGACCATATATATATATACGCCGCGTGCAGACAGACCCCGTTCACGTTCAGTGCCCGTTCCGACGTACCAGTCTCGGTAGCTGAATGTTTTTCTTTCTGGTCTGGACCAGAAATAGATGCGGACTTGGAGTCAGTAGATCAGTTTTCAAAGTCGTGGTTCAATCCCCGGGTATTTTTTTTGCGCCGGCGCAAGTACTCATTCTTCTCTTCACGGGGTTCGCTTCACTTTCCGTTTATTGCGACATTATTTACATATGTACATGGCGGTCCGCACGCATCGCGCGAATACACGAGCTATCGAAATAAATAATAAAGAAACGGCAGCCGTCGAGTCGCATACTCGCGCTCGACAAACGGAAATTAGACAAGTCAACAACACGTCAACGTCAAGTACGCCTAATACTGCCGCCATCTAACTGCTTGGCGCCCAACAGGCGCGCACACGCACACGCACGCGCACACACACACACACACACACACACACACACACACACAGTCGTGCTTGCTCTCTCACTCACGCGCTCCCTCTACGCCTCCCAGCTGGTGCCGCTGTGGATGGAGTTGTCGTGGTCGGTCGAGTCGGCCGACAGGCCTCGCAGCTGGAGGAGCACCAGCCGGCTGTTGTCCACGTCCGCGATGAACTCCTGCCAGCGCTGAGCCAGCCGCGACAGCGCCTCCTCCTTCTCCAGCTCGCCCATGGCGCTGTACCTGCGCAGCACATACAGTCAGGATAGTTCGAATAAGGGATCTTCTGAGAACCGCGTGAATTACAGGAGATCCAAATATTATCGGCTTTCCAAAAAGGGTTAAGGACAGTCAATGGAGTCCATTGGGACTCCCCCCCCCATGGCATTTTTACCCCGGGGTAAAAATATCATGGGATCGCTATGGACTCCAATAATGACTATCAACAGGGACCCCATGACATTTGGACCCCCGCCCTCGGTCACGTGTTGACGTGGTTGACGGTACCTACCGGATGGAGTTGATGGTGAGCTGCTTGAGCGTGCGCAGGTCCGCCTTGAGCCCCGTCATGCCCATGAAGGCCTCGTAGAAGTCGTAGCTGAGGCCGCGCGCGCCCCACATGCCCGGGTCGTCGCTGCTGATCACCACGGGGTAGTCGTCGGCCAGCAGCGCCGCCCCCGGGTGGTTGCGCAGGTCCCGCACCAGGTTCAGCACCTACGCGTCGAACACAACATGTTCAAGTTCACCCTGCCCCTGTCCTCTCACACTCCATTTCAATGAGAGCAGAGCAGCAGAATAGATAGAACAACAACAGAAATACATTGTATGACAAAGGGAACCTATCTGCACTCGTCGCCCGCCTGCCTCACCCACCTGGTTCGAGATGGGGTTGAGCTCGATGCCGATCCCCCTGGACTTGACGACCTCCATCACCTTCGGGTGCTTGTCGATGGCGAAGCCGTGCCCGATGCGAGTCGTGTTCAGGAGCACGGCGTCCACCAGGTTCTCGTCCGTCAGAGATTGTTCCCAGTCTGGAGCGGGGAGAGTTCACCCGTCATCACAGGTAACACTTTTACACCCCCTGAGAGGGATCGTGCGCAAATTACGTCCTTCTCAACGAGTGGGGTACTTTTATCACGGCACCATATTTAAACTACGCATTGCAAACGGAAGTGTTACGCAGACTATGATAATCGTATCATAGGTAACATTTCCCGAGTGGGGTAGCTTTATTATGGCGTCTAAACAGCCTCCACTTTCAACCCTGAACTCAAATAGAGGGCCATGATAAAAGGATCCCACTTCTGCCGTTTGTTAGCACCGTGGGACCCTTCACTAAAAATTGTAGCGTATACCGATTTTTTTTTGTTTTTCTTGATTTTTTGTGATTTTCTCTGGATTTTTTGTGATTTTTTTCCTGACTCTACGTTAATTTCTTATGATTCTTTTGTGGGTTTTTTTCATGATTTTTTATGATTTTTTGGTGATTTTTTCCCAAGGGTGTACACTAGCACTCACTCGTCTCCCCCGCGTGGAAGAAGTACTTGACGTCGGGCACGTCGCGCCGCAGCTGCAGCAGCGACGGCACGAAGTCGATCAGCGGCCGGCCATCGTCCTCGTGCGCCACCAGGTCGAAGCCCGCCACGAAGTCCGGGAACTGCGTCTTGAGCTGGCGGAAGAACGCCACGTACTCGTGCACCTGGCCCACCTGCAGGCACAGTCACTTTTATCCTTCGTTTTCTCTTTTCAAACGGAGTAGTTCAAAGAGTGCGATATTTTTATCATGGCAGTCAAATAAACCATTCCGGTAAAGCAGAAGAATGCGAGGAACAAGAAAACGGAAGTCACCATGTTAAAGAGTAGCGATTTCCGTTTTCTTCTTTCTGCATTTCAGCTTTACCGGCATCCTTTATTGAGTTTGGGGTTGCAAATATGCTTCCTAAACGCTATGATGAGTTGCCCCGCCGCGAAAAAGGCTAACAGCGGGGATGCCTTACCATGACGAGCCAACAACGATATTTTACAAACCCGATTTAGAAAGCTAAAAATTGCGGGGGAAAGGTACCTCCCTTCCACAACGACAACATGGTGAGACCGCCGCGCTTACCGACACATGGCGGCTGGGCGCGTAGATCAGCCGGACGCCCAGGAAGTCCGGGTGCACGCGGCGGAACTCGTCGGCGACCTGCTGGTAGAGGGCCGCCACCTCCAGCTGGCCGTACTCCCTGCCGTCGAGCTCGAACAGCTGCGGGGGAGGCAGGGGCGGGGACGGGTCAGTCTCGGACGGGGTCCTCGGCCCGGCCTCAAGGGCCGCCGCCGCCGTGGTCCAGGGGGCCGTACGTCATAGCTGGGGGGTACTTTGGTCACTCCACTAATTAAAGAGCCGTAGGAAAAGTACCCCGCCCGCTAAAAGTGACGCAGCTTTCTATACGGCTCCCAAAGACGAGCGTCTGCACTCCAGAGGCACCACTGCGGGGCGGCGCTAGAGGCCTCGAGTTCAATAAGAGCGCAAGCTGGTGGAGTAGACGTCTACGCACTGTGGGGAGTACTCCTCGTATTTCGACATACATGACGTTGTCCTCGTAGAACTCCTGCAGCGTGCGCCGGAAGTAGTCCCGGAACACGGGGGCGTAGGTGAGCAGGGAGAACAGCACCCCGAACGTGGTGTCGAACGCGTGCCAAACCGTCTTCTGGTCCGGGTAAGTCTCTGCAAGGCGGGCGCAACAGTTAGAAATACTGTCCCTTCTTGTAGAAGGACAAGTATCTCTTCATCTTTCCAAAAAGAATTTATTTGCACCATTGTGGTGTGTGGTATCAACTAATACAATTATGTAACAGTACATTATTTGGGCGGTTGAAGTCTCCAGATCATAGGTATAGTCTGAAGCATCAAAGAAATAATTGGACTAAATTCATAATTTAGAATGAGCAGTAGTAAAAAGTTTTGAAACCACTAATAATGTCCGTCAGTCTGTCGCAACACAAACTCAATCTCGCAACATAGGAGGGCTCACCACACTCATGGTCACAATCATGGTATTCAAGTGTTGAAAGTGGATAGATCATACCACATGGTGAAAACTATAGCAACTGCACTGATCTAGTTTGGGTGGGTACTTCTGATTGACTGTGGAACACAATGGAGGGGGCTACACTACTGATAGTGAGCAGCTGCTACTACACTTCTTGTGGCAGGATACGAAAATAGTGCTCACCTTAGGTTACTTCAGTGAAATCGAGTGAATCGCGATAGAAAATATCCTGGGGTCTGCCACACAGAATCCATCTGTCTCGAATCAACGGATGAATGAATGGGTCCATAACCTCCCTCTGAGGATGTATTCAAAGCTTTCAAAGTAGAGTTCAGCAGCTGATGGCAGCCGAACTCACTCATGGTGTGAATGCCGTAAGTGTGCCTCCACTTGAAGATATCACTGTTAAACCGGCATATCATGACACGATAAAAACGATGTTTCTCTGCACAATAACAAATCACGCAATCAGTTCCGTTCGAGTCGTTGAGAGCAGCTTGAAAGGGTTGCCAACCGCATGGCGTCGACTTGCCCTGCATTCACTGCTAGGGAAGCGTATTCTCCACTCTCCTCTCCCTACTTTGGCCGGACTAGCAAGTGCTTTTGTAAGTTCTCCACTGGGAGTTCACCGTGACCTCGCTACACTCGCTCAGGGCCTCAGGGCGACGGGAAGCAAGGGGGACTTTTTGTGCCGATGGTTGGCAACCATGTTCTCACCTTACGTGACGTTAGTGAACAGAATCGTGATTTGTTGTGATCGAATTGCGAAGAAAATCTTTCCTATCCTGGTTGTCATCACTTATTCTCTTTCGAAATCTTTCAAAATTTTCAAAGATGAGTAACCAGAGTTTTGGGACATATTTATTGGAATGTGACCGGCGTCGGTATGATAAATATTGTTGGTTGGGACGACTTTGCGGTGTTTCAAGATGGTGTGCAGTGCTGAGTATGTGACGAGTATACTCACGGGCGGGGTTCATGTCCGTGATGGTGAACGCCCTCTCCAGCCTGGCGTCGAAGTCCGCGACGGAGGCAGCACGGCGGCGCAGGTCGGCGACGAGCTCCCAGCCGGGGGCGGGGGCCGCGGCCGCGAAGCGCAGCTGCACCTCCGCGTCAGAGACGCGTCCCCAGAGGTGGTCGCGGTACGTCACGTTCTGCACCACGTAGTCGGCGTTGGCGGCGGAGAGGTCGTGGACGTGCAGCACGGCACCTGCAGCAGCACGCCCAGGGTGAGTCCAGAGCACGTCCGCGACGACGCAGCAGCGGTGCGCGCGGCCCTGACCGTCGCTCACAAGCTTGATCTGATTAGCGTCGACGGCTGACGACGCGGTGACCAGAGGTGAGCATCGGGCGGTCCGCCTGGACCGGGATGGTCCGAAAACGACGGGTGGAAGTGAGACGCTCGAGCGGGCCAGAGTTCCATCTCACTCGCACTTCTCGCTTTTCGGACCATCCCGGTCCAGGCGGACCGCCCGATGCTCACCTCTGGCGGTGACACCACCGGTGGTTTGCAAACTTTTGAAATGACTCAAGAGCAAAGGATGCTCCTTCACTCTGGCGGGGGCTCACCTTTGGGCATGCGCTTGATGAACTTGTACACGGGCGAGCGCTCGATGGCCTCCCGGACAAGGAAGAAGGAGTGCGCGGGCAGGAAGTCGGCCTCCGGGACGTTGTACTCCTTCTGCTTCCAGGCCATGAGGAGCCCGTTGACTCGCTGCTCGGCGGCGCCGAGCACGAGGCTGTTGCCCAGGAAGCGCTGCGACTCGTCGCTCAGGAACTTGGTCCGCTCCACCAGGTAGCCGAGGTCGGGCGACGGCTGCGGCGCCGGCGCCGGCCTCGGTGCGTCCCTCGGGGCGGCCAGGACGCCGACGGCGGCGGCCGCCAGGACGAGGGCGGCGATGGCTCCGACCGCCATGGCCCAGCGCCTCCCGGGCCTGTTTCGGCTGAAGGTAGACGACATGACGTTCTGGCTGCGCGGCAGATCGGACACGAGCCTTCTGTGGCCGGCCAGGCCGGCGTGGCCGCTACGGCACCAGATCAGGCGATAAGAGATAACACCTGATGACTGTCAGCTCTGCACATCTGATATTATAATCAGTTTAAGTTGACACACTCAATTAGTTATCTTCAAAATTTTGTGAACTTTCCCTCCAGACTTGAGCGCAGGGTAAGTGTACCAAACATGTGTCATGGATCTGGATCACCCCCACTTTATGCGAGATCTGGTAGGTTGGCAAATTTGGAAACGTGTTTCCTGTATAGACCTCTTAGCCCTCCTCCTACACATTTTCGTATCTCATTTTGACTTACGAGTTCGAATATAGACGGGGGTGATCCATGATTCATGTATGGTACACTTACCCTAAGCCTCTCGCCTTCCCCAACGAGGACCTACCTGGTAGGTGGTAGGTCCTACCACATGCCCACAACACTCCGAGCGTTACCCCCAACGGGCTGCATTGCGAAACCCCGCGCGATTACTTACGGACCCGTGTCGCGCCGGTCTCGAGAGCCGGCACAAGCGCGACGAGTTTGATGGCGAAATTAACACAAGAGGGCAAACCTATGGAGAGTATTAAAACTGTGCGCCAGTCAAACGGATGTCATTTGATCTCGAAATGACATCGAAACGTAAAACGAAAATGACAAAATCTTGACGATGGCATCAAAATGATGTCATTTTGACAAAATCCGTTTGACTGGGCGAACTAGTGCGGTGTTTGTATCATCCCCCATTTTTAGAAAAGAATGATGCAAATGGCAATTGTATTATTTTTTAAAACAATGATAGGCTACGGATCAACTGAGTAACGTTTCAGCTTGGCTGTCAAAAAAAAAGTTTTGAGCTATGTTTCCTTCTGATGCGTACTACTTAGTTGTATTTTGCACTTAATCAGATATTAGTGAGATTATTAAAAGTACCTGCTTTGTCGCCGATGTGCAGCGCTCTGGTGCTGGCGCTGAACTTGGAAGGCCACGTGCGTTAGGAGAAGCGTGTGCGTGTGTGTGTACGTGTATGTGAGTAAGAGAGAAAGAGAGAGATAGAAAATAGTGTGTGCCCGGGAGCGACGCTCGCGCTGCCACTGGCTGTACCCGCTAGACTGCTCTAGCTGCAGCAGCGCGCTCTGTTCAGACTGGGTCGAGGCGAGCGCGGGGCAGCGCGCGATCAAGTGATGTGTTGCAGGGCGAGAGAGAGAGAGAATAAGAGGGAGAGGGAGGGAGAGAAGAGGAGGGAGGGAGGGGATGAGAGAGAGAGAGAGAGAGAGAGAGAGAGAGAGAGAGAGAGAGAGAGAGAGAG
>NW_026267217.1:301675-304438 GCF_000697945.3 Frankliniella occidentalis | reverse complement strand
CCCCCACCGCGCGCCTCGCACGTGGCAGACTCGCACGTGCTACCGTCGAAACGATATCGAAACGATAATCATACGATTGGCCTTCGCTCCGCGACGTCTCATCGACAGCGTTTCGATATCGGTTCGATATCCCGTCCGCGATGCAAGCCGAGCGTTGCCCAGGTACAGGGGTTCTGTTGAGTGATGCGGGTCACTCTCGTGAGTGAGGCGTGAGGCTTCAACTTGTCGGCATTTGGGTGGGCGGAGGGCGTGCCGCATCTGTTCCAGTAAGTGTTCCAGCTCAGGCGGGAGAACAATGATCAGGGACCTAACAGTTGTACTATCACACGAAAAAAAGGGCTTTGTTGTGCGGATCAATTATGTTTGGTAGGCTAAATTCGATTGCTGGAATCGAGAATCCGATACTCACAAGCAGGAGTTGGTTGTCACGACCGGACACTTGTACGAAGAGAACCAAGCTGGAGTTTGTTCTCTTCGTACAAGTGTCCGGTCGTGGCAACCAACTCCTGCTCGTGAGTATCGAATTCTCGATACCAGCAATCAAATGTAGCCTACCAAACATAATTGATCCTCACAACGAAGTCATTTTTTTCCGTGTGCACCGACGGTAAAGCTATAGTGTAAGGCAGTTTGTCACTTGTAATAGTGCTTGTGAGAGAGAACGCACACTGCAGCTAGAGCGTCGACAAACCTGTTCGGGGGCGGGACGGCGACCGTTCGCCTGAAAGGTTGACCAGGCTTGGCCGGTCAATCAACCCGTTACGTGCAGTCACACGCGTAGTCACACTCAGCGACGCTCCTATTCACGCTTAGTCACAAACTTGTTCACAACCTTGTTCACAACCTCGTTCACAAACTTGTTTACAAACTTGGTCACACACTTGGTCACAAACTTGGTCACACACTAAGTCACACACTTGGTCACACACTTAGTCACTCAGTCACACACTTGGTCACACTCAGTCTCACACTTGCTCGCGCTCTAAGTGTCGCGGGCGGCTGTCGTATCGCGCGGTGCTCAGTGTCTGACTGACAGCCACGCCGCCGCCCCGCGCCCGCCCGGGGACGCGCCAGTAGTGGAGGGGGCAATCGATTCAAAACAACGGCACAGCGGCCGCGCGCCCTGGCGGCCGGCGGGGGAACCAGCCGCGCCAACAGTGTCAAGTTCTGCGGGCGTCACGTCAGCGACCGGGCTCACCGCGTGCCCGGCGTGTGCTCACCATACACTCGGTGCACTCACCGTACGCTCACCGTACGCCTCCGGGATGTAAATGAGTTACAGTATGGGTGTTGCGTACAAGATGGAGCGTAAGCCTTTATTTTTAGTTCGATGCAGATTTAAGTTAACTCAACACATGTAGCATGGCAACAACGAATTTCTCCAAAAATATATGATGATATTCGAATTCAAGTTAAATATGGTCGATAGAAGAGCGATATATATCCCAAAAGGAAACAATGACGCTATTATTGCCTTCATGGGTAATAACGTATGTCAATTTGTTTTTGTTCTTCAGAGAACCCGATTGCAAAAAAACACAACTAACTAATAATATTTGGATACCGAATTTCCTGCTGACTTTGGAAATTGGTTCAACAAGTACTGTAAAGCAGACCATCGCCAACAAATACACGGCAAGTGAGAGAATGACGACAATCTAATAAAATAAGTTTACACGTCAATTAATGATCGACAACTTCGTGATACTCCGGTACTAAGGCATACTACACAAACACCCTAAACATATCAGAACCATCACAGCTCGCTTGACGAAGATAACGTTAAATAATTATTACAATAGACAAACATCTCAATTAAAAATATCAGGCACTTTAGTTCTTTCTGAACGTCCGATAACAACTAACTAACAACGTTTCTACTTTATTTACATTACCAGGTAAACAAGTTCGTCTTAGTCCAAAACTGTTTTTGAGAAAACAAAAAGCAAAACAAAATTGACAAAAACACAATTGTGGCATTGCAGTCAGGGGTGCTTCTTGTCCTCGCCGGGCTGGTTCTCGCACTCGCAGTCCGTCACGGAGCGGTACGCGCGCCGCAGGCCGCGCACGATCGAGTCCCGGACGGAGACCGGCGAGGCGCTGGCGCCGACCGCGCCGAGCAGGTTGAGCTGCGTCGCCTGTCGAACAGGGAAACGTGGCGGTTACACATCGGTCACTGACACCCTCAAACCGACACTGTGAAAATAGTCGCAGTAGGTTCAAAGTAAAATTTCACTGTAAACCCAAGTGTGTACGTCGTACACTCGCCCTAGTGTGCACATGAAAGTACACACAAGAAAGTGTGTGCCTGGCAAGGAAGAGTGTACTATATACACACTTGGGTTTACAGTGTTTTCCTTGGCGTATGTCATAAAATTTACAAGCACTTCGTATCGACCTGGAATTGGTCGACAAGCACGAATGAGCTGTCGCGTCGTAAATTTACAACATTTTTTTGTAAATAAAAAGTTTAAGAAATGATGTAAATTTACGTGAATACTTTTTACAGTGAACCGCTCTTCGGCTTTCAAACATTAAATGCAAGTGGGAAACTCTGCGTGTTCTCTAGTTGCACACTTTGAGTGGCAGTTTATGGGGCCTAGGGATTGCTGCTTAACCCTTGGAGCACGGCGAGAGCACGGCTCGTCTTTAGTCCTCTGATTTAACATGGGCTCGTAGCCTTATAGGAATCACACTACTTTTGATATTCCAACATTCTTCGAAACAGATTTTATCTTAATTATTTATTTCTTGATAAAGTTT
>NW_026267217.1:299863-300985 GCF_000697945.3 Frankliniella occidentalis | reverse complement strand
TTTCGGGAAAAAGTTAAGAGATTCAACAGAAAATTATCCTGTTTTTTTTATGAATAGTTTTTGTGAAAATTAAAAACACTCAACGCGAGGGTATTTTTCAGTCGACGCAGTTGGCCGGCGTCGGCCACGCAGTGGTCCCAACCTGAGGCCCTTCGAACTCGAGCTGCAGCCCCTCGGCCTCGAGCGCGGCCTGGAAGCGCTGCCGCCGCTCGCCCCGCAGCGCCTCGGCCTCGGTGGGCACCCCCGACGTGTCCACCTCCCACACGACCACCATGTCGATGCGCCTGCGCCCGTCCCGGAACAGCAGCGTGTTGTGGTCAGCCTGCGACTGCGACTTCTGCGGAACAGTTCGCCAACGGGAAACCGTGACACATGATATGCGCTTTGCTCAGAAAACAGTTTGGGTCAGTCTTCACTGGAAAAACTGATGTTACCGAGGGAACGTTTCTTCGAAACCAAACCAAGGAAACGTTTGGTGATGCAACTAGTTTGTGATGGCCCTATCCTTTTACATGGGATAGATTGCATCAGAAGAAACCTGGCTTGGTCACATGATGAAACGTTCCCTCGGTAACATTAGTTTTTCCAGTGTTGACTTCGTTTCGTACTTGACGTTATTCTTCTACATTTTCTTTCCGTGCTCAGTCTTTTCTTTGAGAAGGAAGTGAGAACTGGCTAACTCTAGTGGCGGGAAAAACAAGAAGTTAGCCCCTTCCCTTTCCATTTCAGATAAACCCTGCCAGAAAACAAGTGTGGCCTTTCTTCGTCCTGGCGACCTTTTGACGCGACTTACGCCGAGGTCGGGGTCCGAGGCCACGGGCAGCCCGGCCGTCTCCTTCTCCAGCGAGCCGAAGTGGTAGTGCTTGAGCTCGGCCAGGGTGGCTTTGGCGAGGGCCGAGGCCGTGGCGGGCGCCGCCACCGTGGCTGCAGCCTGGGCGGCCACGAGCACGGCATTCTTCTTGTTCTTGGTCTCCTCCGCGATGCCCGGCAGCGGCGTCCCCGGCAGGATGCTCGACTCGAAGCTCGCGTGGTCCGACACGGACAACCGCTGGCCTGGCGACACGAAAACATTTCTCCATTGAGCGACAACCGGAAGAAGTCCGTGTCCCTCCCTCCCTCCCT
>NW_026267217.1:298432-299813 GCF_000697945.3 Frankliniella occidentalis | reverse complement strand
CTTGATAAAGTTTCTTTCAAAACAATATAAAAGAGGAAATTGAGATAATTGTGTTGTTTCCTACGGATAATTATATACTTGTATTTGCACAATGTTTTAGGTTTCCATTTAACTCAATCTTTTACTATGTATGTGTTTGGCTTTTGACTCCAGGAGTCACAGCAGTGAATTTCGCTAGAAGCTATTGTGTGTTAATAGAAAATTTATCAAACGGCAACGGATGGAATTTAATCTCTATTGTCTAGTTTCTCTAATTGCTCTATTGTCTATTTTCTCTATTTGCTCTATTGTCTATTATTGAATATCTCTACGGCCTCTATTAAAGTACGTGCACACGGGAGCAAGAGGTGGTTGTGCGGTGGTGCCAAGCGTTCTCTTTCATCGTGGGAGAGATAGTTTTATGAGCTTAACTTTTTTGCTATTTGCACTTTAACTGGTAAACCAAAGGTATACACATGTGTACGTTAAAAATTGTTTATTTTTAGTACGTATTGGGTGTATAATTGCTCGCGCAGAAGTGGTACAGGTTTGCCAACTCACTCCGGTCGGAAGGTAACGTTGCGCCCAGGAAGCAGCTACACCCGCAACACTCCAGCCCGTGCTATTCACCCGGTACGTCCACGTGGCGGTTTTACTGATCAGTTTAAACTAAACGCACTCCTATATTTGTTCAATTTATATCCAAGCAATGACACCATCCCCTTTTTTTTGAAGCTTTCATATTAACAAACATTTTTATATTGCAATATGTATATAAAAATAAAATCAACCTACATTTTAACTTGAAGTGAGCTTTGCTTTTTTAAATAAATACGTCTGGCAGTCGTTTATGCCAACCCCTCGACAGATGTATACCTCGGCTCTACCCAGGGGCCTGGCCTCTAGGCATGGCCCAGAGGAGGTGCTCTAGGGTGCGCGCTAGGGCGCGCTAGGGCGCGCTAGGGCGCCTCCCACACCGTGGAGGAGCTGCGGGTGGTGAGGCGGTGCACGTCCGGGTGCGAGTCGCCCGCCGTGCCCGTGCCGTCGGACTGCCTGGACAGGCGCCGCCCCCAGGAGCCGCGCCGCAGGATGTCTCCGAAGCGCGAGTTGTTGCCGCGGTCGCGCTCCCGCAGCGCGTACAGCAGCTCGTCGTACTCGTCCACGCTCTTGCCCCGGTGCAGGCCGTGCTCGAACTTGGCCTCCTTGGTCAGCAGCCGCTCGCGCTGGATCTGCGTGCGCACCTCGGTCGGCACGTCCGGGATGATGTAGGAGACGACGGCCGTCGTCAGGAACACGATGTGCTGGAGCACAGTTTCATGTTTGACAAATATTAAATGCATGAATCATCTCAGATACGTTTGCCAATAAGAATTTTAAAGACAAATTTTATTATTTCTTGTTT
>NW_026267217.1:289090-293082 GCF_000697945.3 Frankliniella occidentalis | reverse complement strand
CTCCCTCCCTCCCTCTCCTTTATTAATACGCAGCTCAGTTAGACCATCACGCGCGTGACGCCGCGAGGGGTGGACTGGGCCAGTTTGATGCCCTTGGGAAGAATGAAGCCCCCCTCTCTCTGTCCGCCGTTGTCCTAATCGATAGCCACGCTCTCCACGCCGAGGGGCCGCGTCCCCGTGACACTGGGCTGACACACCGGCGGTGCAACTGATTTACACTCGCGGACAGTTTTGCAATTGGGAGAGGTCAGGGAAATCTTACTCTCCTCCAGAGTGAGAATTCAGTGCGAACGACTGAAATAGGGCGAGCCTTATAGTGATCGCCGCGATTGGGCGAGGCAAAATTGTCTCACTCATTTCGAGCAGGAAAACTCATTTAAAGGTGTCAGTGTGGGGTGTCCAGCTTGAAAAAATTGTTTTCACAGGATTACTTTAAAATAATAGAGATATAAAAATAATGGCCAAGGGAATGCCTGGTGATTACCTGGTGATTACCGGGTGTTTACCAGCATTTGTGTACACCTGATTACCACAGTTGTTGGGCCCCGGTAGGGGTATAGTGCATACAGCTGACTTCCTGCGCGAATGAGGAAAACTGAGCAGGAAATTACGTTCAGTTATCAGCATTGCCGCGTGTCATGCGATAACAGATCCGAAACATTTAAAGGCGGTCAATGGGGCCAGCGAGGTATCATTGCCTTGGCGGGTGCGACAAGACAAGTCGTGGAGTGCGAGAGGACCTAAAGAGAGTGCACCTGCGGGTGCAATGCACGGGTGCACGCAGCACGATGTCAAATGTCAACCAGCCCAGCGCGCCCACCATCACCACACAACTAAATCCTAATGATGCGAAACAGATACCTTCCGGGGGAAATTTTCAAGCTATGCCACCCAAATCCCATTTATAACCATATGATGCAGATAACTTTATCTTCTTTGCCTAACACTACACTTCGGGCTTCCCTCGAGGTGCTGGGCGGTTCGTGGCCCGGGTACACTAAGGTGATATATCTCTATAACACCTGAAGGTACATATAGTGAGGTGCTGGGCGGGTCGCGGCACGGGTACACTAAGGTGATATAAACACCTGAAGGTACACACACAGAGTGAGGTAGGGCGGCCCCGTGGCCTGCGGGGGCGCGTGACGGAGGACTAAGACGCACGCGTGGGGGGGGGGGGGAGCCAGGAATAGAATCGAAGGCTGCACCTCAATAATTGACAACGCCCCACCTCCCTTTGACTCTCCGTTCCAGTCGTTCGTTTGGTGACTCTAGCTACAGAATGGAGACTCTCTGCTGTAGAGCCTAATCCTCTTCCAAGAATTCAGCCTTCTTTGTGATGAGATATTGCCTGGCGTGAGCAAACTTTATTGTGCCACAAGTTATTCCGAATGCAAAAGATGTCGTCCATGTGTCTAGCGATTAAACAACAGGCGAAGTGAGGGGGCACCTGACCCTGCAGCTGTACCGCCCGCTGACGCAGCTTTGCCTGCCCTATCTCTTTCTCTCTCTCGCTCGCTCATCCTATTTCTCTTTCTCCGTCTTTTTCATCGGGAATCGAATCCAACACGGCTTGAATTATGCACGACAGCGTCACTGGCGCACTCCGCCGAGCGGATGGCCCGGCCTCCGTCACGGATCCTCTTTACGGATCCACCTCACGGGTCCGCTCGGTCCGCTCCACAGGCCAGCTTCACGGGCCCGCTTCACGGGTACGCTTCATTTATGGGTTCGCTTCACGGGTTCGCTTCACGGGTTCGCTTCACGGGTTCGCTTCACGGGTCCGCTTAACGGGTCCGCTTCACGGGTCCGCTTCACGGGTCCGCTTCACGGGTCCGCTTCACGGGTTAACGGGTCCGCTTCACGGGTCCGCTTCACGGGTCCGCTTCACGGGTCCGCTTCACGGGTCCGCTTCACGGGGCCGCTTCACGGGTCTGCTTCAAGGGTCCACTTCACCGGTCCGCTTCACGGGTCCGCTTCACGGGTCCGCTTCACGGGTCCGCTTTCGGGACCAGTTCACGAGCCCGACATCGATCTCGCCTGCTCAATAATGCAGGGCGATGCGACAGCAGCTGTCGTCGAGGGTCCAAACACCGCGCTTCTGCAAACAGCGTGATAAGAGTGCCAGAGTGCCCGGGGGGGGGGGGGGGGTTACTAATAATTTCATGGCCAAACTTTTAAGCGCAGTGGGGTATTTCTTCGCATTTTTTCACGGTCCTAGGAGTTGTACCGGGTGTAACAGAGAATACGCAGCTGTGTTGCGGGTTTGCCCACTCGTTACACCCGTAAGGCGCCACGGCACCTGCGGCCACATTGAGTACGCAATCCCGCAACACTGCTGCGTATTCACAATGGCACCCGGTATCTTATGATTAAAATTGAAACGGCGTGGTTTTAAGCTGTGGTGGTGGTCGTGTTGACGTTAGTCTAACGTCGGCACCAGCCGGCCCCAGTAGCACGCGCGACGCCACAGTGAGGTGAGTCTGACCCGAGTCCGACGCGCTGCGCTGTCCGTCGGCGACGCGGCGGCCCAGGAGCGGCCGGGCCCGCTTCCTCCTGATGGAGGCGATGATCATGGGGCTCGGGGCCGGCCCTGGCGGTGACGCGCCGGACCGTCGGCTCCTCGGGCTCCGCGCGCATGTGGAGGCTCGGGCGGCGGGCGGCGGGACGGCGGCGGACGACGCGGTGCTCGACACGTTCACGACGACGACTTCACCGCGCGTTACCCCCCTGACGACACCCGCCCGACGCGTGTGATCCTGGCGCGGTCTCACGACTGGTGCTCACTGCTCACACCCGGTCGCGGCGCTTTCGCTCGATCAGCTCCACGGCGAGCCCCGGCGAGCCCCGGCGAGCCCCGCGGGCAGGAAGTGGCCCCCGCCCTAACGGCCCTTAATGAGAACACACCCTCCGTGGGGGCCGACACCTGTGTGGGCACGTCGCGGTGGTGCCCGACACGTGAGTGTGCACGTCGCGGTGGTGCTCGACACTTGTGTGTGTGTGCACGTCGCGGTGGTGCCCGACACTTGGGTGTGTGCACGTCGCGGTGGTGCCCGACACTTGGGTGTGTGCACGTCGCGGTGGTGCCCGACACTTGGGTGTGTGCACGTCGCGGTGGTGCCCGACACTCTTGGGTGTGTGCACGTCGCGGTGGTGCCCGACACCGGTGTGTGCAGGTCGCGGTGGAGGACTGTCCAGCCCAGGCGCGCGGGCCGCTGGCTGGACGAAAAGCGAGGCGCACAGCCCGAAACCAAAAGCGCGCCCACTTCCCGTATCGGCCGGGCGATCGCACTCGCCCCGAACCGAACCCGAACGGGTGGACGTGCAACATGACGGCTCTGTGTGTGTCGCCCAGGAGGATCTGGACGCCGCGAGGTATCTGCGCGGCCCCGCCGGTCGAGTTGCGAGGTTCATCCGCCCGGGCGCCCGTTGTGTGGCGTGACGGGCCCGTCACGAGGACGGCAGCCATCGGATCTCCCAACATGATCTTGTACATGCCACGGCACTTAGGCCCCGGGGGCGCGACGCCCTGCCCGCCCTGCGCACACAAGGGCTCTCCCCGAGCGGCTGCCGGGGCGCGACGGTGAGGGTAACGCTACCGCTGTCGGCGTTTGTCGTAATTGTTATGTACAACCATGCAGTTTTTAGAAGTGTTTTTAAAAAACGACAGAAACTTCTTGGTAGTTAAGCAAAATTTACATAAAATATGCGTATGCAAACTTATTGCCGTGTATTACTAATGCATCCGTAACCCTAAAAACGGGTTTGTTGACAGTATACTGGTGTGGCCCCCTCGTGCAAATGCTCCTCAGAGAACAGTAATACATTGCTGTTTTCCAGTGGTATTTAACGGATGCTCTGACCCGACTGTTGAGGGCCCAAAAGGAGCGCGTGCGAGCTGCCGATTAAAATTCTAGTGTCGAAAGGTGGACCATTGCCAAGGCCGAAAGCCACGCGCGCTCCCCAAAGCCACAGCCCTGCCCGCTCCAACC
>NW_026267217.1:286666-289015 GCF_000697945.3 Frankliniella occidentalis | reverse complement strand
GCCCCGCCCGCCCCGCCCGCCCCGCCGCGCCACACGGGCGTCCTATATACTGCGATTTTCGATTTGATTTCACATGATACATCTAGTGCGCAGGGTGTAATTCGCTCGGCCTGACGACGCCGATGTACAAAGGTGACAAGAACAGAAGCGTGCTTCGTTGGCACACACCAAACGTTACAGTACTTTCTGAGTAAAAGGTTGTTTCGTTAACGGTGTTTTTCTTCATTTTTGCTGTCGTCATGGAGGCTTAAGACTCATGAGGCGAGTTGACTCACAGCGAGCTGCCTCAGCGCCTCACCGTAAGGCAACTCGTCTCTCGAAACTAAATCCACCATGACGATCGTGTACGCATTTTTATCGCCCTCCAAGGCAAATGCTAAACAGCAGTCACCCCCTCGGTCCTCGGTATGATATGCGGGACACTCACCGAAGGGGGTGGGCGACGAGTACTCCCAGGGGCCGTTGCCGGTGGGGTGCACGCTGGCGCTGCGGGTCTTGGGCGTCCTGAGGCACACCAGTGAGGTGGGCGGCGGCAGGCTGGGTAGCAGCGGCAGCCCCAGGCTGCTCGGCCTGGCCACCGTGCTGTAGGGCAGCGGCGTGTCCGGGCGGCTCGCGGCATCGCCCGTCTCCGGGGTGGCGCCTTGCTCTGAGGCCAGGGATAACATAGTCACCCCGGGGCTACAATTACCACGAGGTCCCTATATGAACTCCAATGCTGATCCTGAGTTTAATAGGGACCCCTCATGATAATTCCAGCCCGGGTGACAACATCATTGGGTCACATGGACCCCGATGGTGGTCCTATTGGCCCTTAAGGGACCCCATAGTATTTGTGCCCCCCTCCCTGTTTGGCTTACCGACGATGAACGGCAGACGGGCGTTGTACTCGTCGTACAGCTCCTGCTCGTCAGCCCGGGTGGTGCTGGTGGAGCTGGGCGGACGCTCGCTGCTGTGCGAGAGAGAGCGCTGCACGTCCCTGTGGAAAACACGGGAAAACATTTTATTGGTTACGGGAATTTGGTAAAATTTATGAAAAGCATGACATTGTGGTTTTATATCAGTTTATATATCGAGATTCTGTTCTACCGTTTTACTCATTTTATTTATATTGCTCCGTTTTTAATAACTTTGAGTGTTTTATTTTGAGAGAGCAACTGCTCCCGCACTCACCCTTGCAGCAGCCGCCTCCGCTCCTCACTCGGAGAGTTGGTCGGGGTGGTCGGCGACCCCTGGGGGTGGTGGACGTGGCCATCGGCCTGGAGGCCGCTCGCCACGGCCTCGGCCAGGTCGAGCTGCGCCTGCGTCGTCGTGTCGACCCTGGTCGGCGCCTCCTCGGCGGCGGCCTCAGCGACGCGGCTCGGCGGCCTGGACGACGGCCTCGACGGCGACGGCCTCAGGGAGGGCGGCCGCGGGGACAGGCGGCGTACCGGCGACTGCGGGTGCCTCCCGGACCGCACCTCGCGCCACTCGCCGTCGCCGTGGTTCTTGGCGGGCAGGGACGGCCTCCGGCGGGTGCGGGCGTACTTGTTGTTGGCGTCCGCGTCCCACTCGGGGGGCGTGCGGGTGGCCCACTTCGCCGAGGTGTTGGCGCCGGCCGCGAGCGGGCCCCCGCCCTGGGGCCCCGGGCCGCCTGCGGCAACCATCGGCAGCTTACAGTTCGTCCAGAAAGTTTTTACTCAGATTTATTTGTCAGATTGCGGCGGCTCGGCGCCCGCGAGACTCGGGGTAGGCCAACCCGCAGTACACGCATGCACTGCCAGCCATAAGATGCCTACCTACCAGGCGCTATGAGAGTGTGCTGAGTTTGTAGCTGAACTGAGCAGGTTCGCTCAATGCCTCGTGTACTAATTAAACATGTACTAATTTGTGCATTTTGAATTGCGGGGTGCAACATATTAAAAGATAGCGATAACTTTTTGAAGGTTTATTGGGTAAGAGGCCATCCGGGAGTGTGACAGACAAGGCTGTGCCTTTTATTGAAAGCTTTCTTATTTTCTTTCGTTTAAAAAAAATCCCAATGCATAACGGCGTCACCTAAAGTTCCTTTACTCCTACGCATCCAGCCTTGGATTCGTGCTTTAGCCGCTAGTATGTAACGTACACAGTATGCTGTTGGTAATAGTTGTATAATAGTTATTGTTCCTAATATTCCACCTGGGATGTCCTTACTGCCTGCTCGTCTAACCGGGTCAGGTCAGTCGAATGCACGATGATGTTCGACGTATCGACCAGGGGCGCCGACACGCGCTCGGTCTGTCTGGGAGGCGGTCGCAGCGGCGCGGCCAGGATGCCGTTCCAGGATGTCGTGACAGCGCGGCGGGCCGGGGGTGGGGATGGAAGCGTGGCGGG
>NW_026267217.1:278109-284921 GCF_000697945.3 Frankliniella occidentalis | reverse complement strand
TGGCTGAAAAGGACTCCATGACCTGTGGTGGGTCAGTACAGTTTAACCAACGTACGCCTCAACCGTCTCACAAACCCCGGGAGTATGTTCTGACCACTGCGGTTGGAAGCGGCTGTTCGGAACAGTGACCACAGTTTGCTAACTACTGCGGTGGGATGAGGAAAGTACTCCCCCATTTTTGTTTTTTTATTTTTGAAGCCTGTTCCTCTTTGAAGCACATTCTACTCAAATTTCAGCATATCGACGAGGTCGGAGAAAATTAGGTCGGACAAAAGCTAGGTCGGACAGCATTTTTAGGGATTTTGGAAATATTACTAGGTCGGAGAAAAGTAGGTGGGTGACCTGCACGCGGGGGTGCGACACTCTCGGTGCGACCAGTGCCTATGGTACTATGATACCTGTGTGTTTGTAGTGCCGTTAGTACTCATAGTGCCTGTAGTACTTGTGCCCATGGTGCCTGTAGTTCTAGTGCCCATGGTGCCTGTAGTAAAGCCCATGGTGCCTGTAGTACTAAAGTCCAAGTCTGTAGTACTAGTGCCCATGGTGCCTGTGGTACTACTGCCCATGATGCCTGTAGTACTAGTGCCCATGGTGCCTGTAGTTCTAGTGCCCATGGTGCCTGTAGTAAAGCCCATGGTGCCTGTAGTAGTAAAGCCCAAGTTTGTAGTACTAGTGCCCATGGTGCCTGTAGTACTACTGCCCATGGTGCCGACAGCCCATATGGTGCCTCTGGCCGATGACGCGCCAGCAGAGGCAGACTCCATGAATTCGCCAACGCCGACCCTCAATATCCGTGCGAAGGGAAGCCCTTGACATTTCTGGTCCTGGCGAGTTGCACAGACACTCGCCCCGGCCACCCTATGACGTCACCGCTGACCGGTGACGTCGCGTACGGCAGGCGGTCGATGTGCGGGGAGGGCTGTGCGTGAGGGTAGCGGGGCGGGCGGAGCAGTCTGAATGACCATTTGCTGAACCTTAACCAAGCTCAATGTTGCGTACTAGCCGGGGGCAAAGGTCATGGTAAGTTTCAGCTGGGGGTGTGCCATGCCCTATTGGATGAATGATTGCCATTCCCTGCTGGTTTTAAGTCCTAATTGTTTATCGGTTTGAAAAGGAGTGAAAAAAAAACATACATTATTTTCCATCCAGGCTTTTGATTTACCATTATAACCACGATATATCTATCTACATCGTGATTACAGCCTACAATGCGCAATGCGTTACTGCCAATTTTTGTGAGTGTTTGACAAGGATAGTCAACGATTTCTTTATTTGGAATTTTATGCACAAACAGCTAAGAGCTATTTCTGAAATTAAATCACCAAATTTGATACTATAAAACAGCATAATTTTTTATTTTCATTTTGTACTCTGTATAAAACTTGGTTGCCGAGACCAAGAAGCTTTGCACTGCGTTTCTGTGTACTGAGTCGGGTGCACACACAGACGGTGCAGGGCTGATTGGCCGGGGGTATTGACGGCCGGCAACACGGGGTGTGTGGCTAGTGTTTGTGAGTGTGTGTGTATGTATGTATGATAGTGAGTGTGAGTGTGTGTGCGTGTGGCGCTCAGCGCGCTCTGTTCCAGCCGACGGGCTGCCCAATGTCACAGCAATGCGCCCCGCCTATTGATTTCCTATAGAGACAGTCTGACAGATGTAAGGGAAGAAAACGCACAAGGGGAACGGGCTGGGTTGGAGGGGGCGGAGAGGAGGGAAGCGAGTGGGGAGAAGGGGGGAGTACGCGGCGGACAAAAGAACAGATACCAGCCCAATTAGAATGTCGCCTGGGTTTAGTGACCTCTCCCCCTGTTACACTATCGTGCATGTTGGTTGTGCATGGTATCGTTCCGGTGGCGAGTCTCTTATTCTTACTTGTGAAACTTTCTCTCCTCTTTTTGACGAAAATTTCAAGGTGTAAAATCAGTGGACAATTATTTTTCTCTAAACTGCGTTTCTCTTTAGGATAACTTCCACTCTAACTGCATCAAACTAAAATGTCCATCTGTGACTTGATAATTTTTTTCTAGGTTTGCAGCTACAAAAAAGCATTAGCAGAAATAAACGTTTAGTGGCACAACACAACTGCTCATGGCCTTAGCTATCCTGGTCGCAAACTTAAAATTACAATTTAGTTTTAAACTGATAACATTTAACATTGATAACATTGGGTGGTTCCAAAACAGGTAATCTGTGATTGTACATTGTTTTAGGGTGATTGACTCGAAATAACAATTTTAAACTGTGGGTTTTAATTACGACATTGATTCTCATTACAACTATATGGCCGTGCTGTAGGTTTTCTTTTTAAGTGTAGCTGTACAGATAGCTCACCATCCCGACCCTGTTCGTCCGCCATGGTGGGCCCCGCGGGGCCCCTCTGGCGTCGCCGACAACTCCACGACGTTCAGCTGCTCGCGGCCGCGGCCGCCTCGGCGCGCACCGCTTGGCTCGCCCCGTCGACGGCATCCTGGCCGACACGTCGTCCGGGTCGCGGGGCACGGCTGCTCGGCGCGGCGCGACGCATGGTTCGTCTCCGCACTTCGCGCACGCACCCGCCGCGATCACTTGGGGGTGGACCCGATACCGACACACGCACACAGCGAAAATTTGTCGTTGTTCAGTCGTAAGCTAGTGAATTTGAACCGTAAATAATTTTCACGAAATTCCAAAAAGTAATTGTCGACATTTCCGAGAGAGTTGTTTCCCAGTGCACACAGATGCACACACGCGCGCACGCGCACGCACACACACCACGTGAGGCAGAGCTGCCCGCGCTCGCGCTGTGTTCGCCCGCCCCGAGCCGCCGGTGCTGGACAAGCTATTGCCGATACGACCCGCCCGGCCCCCGGCCCGGCCCGGCCGCCTCGGTGTGGGACAGTCCCCCCCCCCCCCCCCACCACGTGCTAGGAACGACCACCACTGCCCCCCCCCCCTTACACCTGTTTGCATTTAATGGGGACACGTAACTATCCCTAACCAGGCCTAACACGGCAAAAACGAGAGGTGGGTTTCCAAGCCGAGGATACCTGTTTTCGAGCAGTTTGAGTAAAATCGAGCAGTGCCTATTTTGCATCTTGCATCTTGAAAAGCAGTACGTTCTGCTTGTTTTCCAAGTATCTTTTCATGTTTCCCAAGCTGGCCACCTTGTTTTCTAAGAAATCCGTCTTAGAATCCAAGCTGGTTCTTTTCCGGAAAACGCAGCCTCAAAATCAAGCTTTGCCAGTTTTTTGCCAAGATATTTAAAAAAAAAAAAAAAAAGGACTTCGTCTTGTAAAATTAGCTAGGTTTAAAAAACGTGTAGATTATGAGACGTGGGCCAGTTCTCCCGATTTTTGTGAGAAATATAAGAACAGCTCTCGCTAAGAGTATTTGTGTTTAAATGTGTGCATCGATTAGATTAAGTGTTGTCTGTGTATTCCCCCCCCCCCTTTCCTAAAAAAAATCCTACTGTGATTTTTCCCCAGCATGATAGTGACCGAACAAATACGCAAGCCAAAGGCAAAAAGAAGAGAGAACTTTCCCTGTGCCTTGTTCCTTGTTCTGTTTTGGGGGGTGGGCCCCACCCGGGGTGGGATGCCATGCCGTGCCGTGGTCGATACAGTCCCCAATGGATGGTCTGGTCAGCACCGGCCGCGCTGGCTCGCTGCCCCACTGACATTCAACGCTAGGTATCTGTCTCTCGTCATCGTCATGCGAGAGGTAGAGAGAGAGAGAGAGAGAGAGAGAGAGAGAGAGAGAGAGAGAGAGAGAGAGAGAAGATGGACTTCCTGGCCGTCTCACCTAGTCAGTCCCGAGGCACTACTTACGAATGCTCACACCACTTAGTATACATACGATGGTTGTTGTGCGTAGCGTACTTTAAGAGCAGTGAGGGAAAGACCGCGACCATGACGGAGTGTGCAGCCCTACGTCACAGAACAGTCAAAAGTCCGGTCGGCGACGTAATTGCTCAAGCCCAACTCCCTCCAAAAAATTAAAAATGGGGGAATGCGCCGCTCACCCCGCAACCGGCGGCGACTTCTGAGTTCTGACGTGGATCAGCCGCAGTGCTCAGTGCTCAGAACATACTCCCGGTTGTTGGACTTACAGGAGGTGTCGCAAGGTGAGCAAGACTGAAACCCAGATTCCGAGGCCTTACCTCCGATCCGAGGGGACTTTTGACTGTTCTGTGACGTGGGGCTGCACTCCGTCATAGTCGCGGTCTTTCCCTCACTGCACTTAAAGTACCCCTTCATGTCGTCTGAAGCCTGTTCCCTCAAATTTCAGCATATCGGTGAGTTTGGAGAAAAATAGGTCGGACTGGACCTAGGTCGGACAGTACTTTTGGGGATTCTGGAAAAATCACCAGGTTGGAGAAAAATAGGTCGGACAATCTAAGTACACTGGTGCCGTACAACTTTTAAGACTTTTTCTCAACCTCTGGCTCTTGAAACCCATTTATTATTATTCAATAAATTTCAAACTAAATTGAAAAGTTATATCTTATTGCATACGAAAATGGTATTCCGTAGTACAATACAAGAGCTTGCTTTTGTAGGAGTGTTCTACCGCCCCTAGCCCCCGGAACCTCACGTGGTGCGTGCGTCGCCGACGTCATCCTGACCACCACTGCAATGTAGCTGTTTCCTTTTTTTTTTGTATTCTTTGCCACTTCCCTATCTCTGGCGAACCTGGCCCGTTATTGCGGTGGTAGTGTTCCCCGCCCCCTCTCACCGCTGACCCCCGCACACTATCTGATCACCCCCCCCCCCCCCACCAATGAGTGTCCTGACAGAAATAGACTCCTCTACGGAAAGGTCGCATCGCCGACGACACACCAAAGGGACAAGGAACCAGAAAAGGATTAGAGAAAAACACCGTGTCTACCTGCCATTGGAACAGAAATGCGATAATTTTTTTTATAAATACTAACTCAAACGCTGCTCAATATTTCCCATTTATTTTTAAACGAGTTTGCACCAAAGGCAATGAACAACTAAAAAGCTAACACAATAAATAACATTAACCTCTAAAACAATAAATTATTCCAGTATAAACTTGTCGCGCAGAGGCTGGTCCGGACCTCTCAGTTTGGCGCGTCGGTGCAGGCGATCTGCCGGTAGGCGAGGCTGAAACCGCGGCCCGTCAGGTTGCCGTTGGTGCGCACCGGCACCACGAAGGGCCCGCTCCCGCTGTCTGCAACGGCAAAACAGTTGACGAACTTCAACGTAAGGCTGACAAACTTCAAAAAGAAGTCTATGAGCTTCGGTAAAGAGATCCATCCTACCCGTGACGGGGCTGTTGTGCGTGTAGTCGGAGTCCACGGACGCGTCGTTGAGTCGCTCGCCGCATAGACGGATGCCGTTCAGGACGATGTAGTCACTCGGGCAGTTGAACACCTCGGCGCCGGCCTGCCCCGGCGGGATGGTGGGCGCGCCGTCTGTCGACAGGTCATGCACGTACTCGTTCATGGAACTTTGGACTGTACAGAGGGCAAGTACAGAGGGAGCGTGACATTATTCGTACTCTGGTCCTCGTTGAGGAGCTGGAAGGGCGCGGCCGTGCCGTTGGACGACACCGTCGAGTACGTGATGCTGCAGAAGCCCGCCTCCTTGCGGACGCAGATGGCGTAGTTGAGGTTGTTCTGCACAGCAGACATACAAACACAAACTGTTGTTCTTAAAAGACAAAAAAGGACAGAGTAGGTTGGGAGCCGTCTCTCGTAAAATTTTACAAAAGAAAGGGCAAAAAATTGCAAAAGAAATTGTAAACTAAAAATTGTTCCCAAAAAAACGTGAGAAAAATGAAATAAAAGTGATTGTTACAGTGTAGGAGCCCGAGATGTAGCCGAAGGACTGGACGCGGCCGGCGTGGCCGGCGTGGTACTGCAGACAGCTGGGCGGGGCCGCGCCCTCCTCGCGGGCGCGCAGCTGCGTCAGGCGCACGACCCAGCGGCGGGCCTCCGGGGCGGCGGGGCCGGGGCCGGCGCGCCACTGCACGCCCAGGCGCACCGTGCCGCCCGACCCGCCCACCTGCACGTACACTGCAAGCACTGGATTATTCACCGGCAAACTTTCCCCCCTCAAAGTTCCAGAGTCCCCGGACACCTACTGTGCTGGCCGGTGTTCGTGCCGCACAGCGCGGGCGTGGGCGCGTTCCGGTCGGGGCTGGCCACCACGAAGCGCTCCTCCACGCAGGTGCCGTCCGTCGGCGCGGCCAGCTGCGACAGACAAGCGGCGGCTCGAGAGGGTGGTGGGAGGGTTGAGCCAAGAGGGGCACTTCACTGTAAAGCTGACACCGATTTTCTGGAATGTTTCTCTTTTTGTTTTTTTCTGATAAACTTTTCCTGATTTTTTCTGAATTTCTGGGGAGGTTAACACCTTATTTGACTATGAAGTACCCCTTGAGCGAACCGGGGCAGTGCAGGTCGGGGGATGTACCTCGAAGTGCAGGAAGTCGAGCCGCAGCTGTGTCACGTCCGGGTGAATCTTCTCCACCGTGAGGAAGCAGTTGAAGTAGCCGTCCACCGGCAGGTCCACCTCGGCCGCCGGCGAGCTCACGAAGTACGTCGAGTTGTGGCGCGTCGTGCCGCCGCAGGTCTTCTCGACTGCGGGGCAGGGAAAGCACGCACCACGGAGTGAGCAGTGAGCACACCGAGGTATGGACTCCTGTCGGGAAGCAGGCCACTCGCACAGCTCCGCGGCGACGTGTCGCCTACCCACCAGGCCACCAGGCGCCTACTTTTGAGACTTGGGAAAAACTGTTTTCTTGTTGACTCCATTCAAATACCGTTTCAGTCTCTCTCTCTATCTCTCAGTATCTCCCTCCCTCC
>NW_026267217.1:262471-277949 GCF_000697945.3 Frankliniella occidentalis | reverse complement strand
CCTCCCCCCCTCCCTCCCTCCCTCCCTCCCTTCTTCCCTACTAGGGGAGCGCCGTGCAAGCTGCCTGGCCGGGCCCGCCGCGCTCGCGTGCTGAGCGCGTGGCCTACCCTGCGCGCTGCAGGCGCCCGGCTCTCCCTGTGGCTGCGGTCGCTACCGTGACCTCCCAACGCTCCATCCTCTGGGCACTCCTCCGCGCCGCCACGGTCCAGGGCGCAGCCGCGACGCGACGCCCATGGCCGTGACAGTGACACACGCGTGCACCAGAAAACGAAAGTCTCTTTCTGCCTCTTTTTTTTCACTTTGCCTCGAAATTTTCTAATTGGAGTCTAACCCGCTCTCGCCACTGCCAATCTTATAAGTCTACTCGGAGAGGAGGGGTCACCCCCCAAACTCCGACGTCATGTCAAACAACTTCCTCAGTGATCTGTTATCATGCAGCACAAAAACATGCAGTCTGAAGCAAACGCACGAAATATTTAGAACTTTCAAACTCTTTTTAACAACGTTGAGTAACTGTTTCGGTGTTGATAACTCGTATTACTAATAGGACTGTTATTATTAATAGCAGTGGTGTTAATAATACCTTTGTTGCTAATACATTTATGTTTTTAATAGCACTCATAATATTAACGGTACTGCTAAAGCACTGATTTTACTAACGTTACTGCTATTACCAATGGAATTGCTATAGCTAATACAGCGCTGATGTCGACTAATGGTGCTGCTTACACAGGCAGCAGACGCCGTACCCCTGCGCGCACGCGCCGCCCGGGTGGCCGCCCAGTGAGCGGCACTGCAGGTGGTGGTAGCAGGTGCCCGTCAGTCCCACGGCGGGGGCCTCGCAGGCGTCGTTGGGGAACTGCACCACCGTGAAGAGGTTCAGGACTGCGAACAATGGCGGGCGTTTCTCAAGGAATAGCTGCAATTTACCAGGAGCCGCTTTGGTTCCCTTTGCCATTATTATTTCCTTTTAAAGAGGAACACTTTTAAAGCACGAAAAGCATGGGTTTGCGTTTTTAAAATGTACAATTTTATAGATTTGCAGCAACACACATTTTAGATTCGTTATTGTTTTTTATGTTGTTGTTTTACTTACGATTTTTACGATGTACTCGCGCTTGGTACTTACATTTGGCTATCTTCTCGCGGAGTTTGGCCTTCTTGCTGTGCAGCCGGTGGCCAGCGGGTGGGAACACGATCCTCGAGCCGGCGGGGAGGTCCAGCCCCGCGTCGTCCGGGAAGGTGATCTTGGTGCCGGCGGGCGCGCTCTCGGCGGGGCCGAGGAGGCCGTCGGGGTGGCCGGCGCTGATCCACCTCCTGGAGGCCGCAGCGTGCCCGGCGCCCAGCCCGCCGGCCAACAGGCGCCGGTACACGGAAGGGATGTTGTCCGCGGCGCCCGGCGACATCCTGTCGTTCTGGCGCCGCCGCACCGTCACTGTCAGGTCCGCGACGCCGTCACGCCGCCCCGCCGCGGGCGCGGGCGCCGGGTCGCCGTCGAGGGGCGGCGCGGCGGGGACGCCGTGCGGCAGCAGCACCAGCAGCAGGACCACGATGAGCATCCCCCGGGCACATGGCAGCTGCGCAGGCTGCTGTCGCGCGGGGCTCGAGCATGCCCCTCGGAGCTTTCACCCAGACTGGCGACTGGGCCAGGGCGACGCAGCTGCAGCGCACCGCCGCGTCTGTCACGCCTCGCACGCCTGGCCGCCCCGCCCCGCCCCGCCTTGCCCCGCCCCGCCCGCACTCGTAATTGTCCAAAGCAGCCGCTATTTTCACCTCGGATGGCGGAGGAGAGAGGGCTGCTCTGCTCACAGGGCTCTACACTAAAAAACTAAAAACACAAAATTGTGATGAAAATACGAATATTGTTGTTAAAACTTGTGATGGAAATAAGAATTTTGGGGTTAAATATTTTTACAACCATGAATTTAGAGAGTGCTCGTAACGGAGCATGTGGATGAATTATAAGATATTTTTTTGAAAAAATGACAACGATGAGAATTGAGAGTTTTGATGCCGTTTCGTTACCCTACTATACTTGAGATTGGTCGACTATGGAGCTAACGCCTACTGTCTAAACATTTAATCGACTCCGGACCACACCCATTCAATCAGGATGAATGAACAAGTTTCGAAGGAAATATGTTTTTGTTTAAAATCTGCAGTAAGTCTCGATGGTCCCTTATCGTCAGTCACAAAAACAGTTGAGGAATGCGGGGGGGGGGGGTAATACCGAGTGAACTCATGGAGTGAGTGACTCAGGCCTTTATCAGTAGGTCGCCCTGGAGGACGTCGCGGAGTCGCCGCGAACTCCGAATGCGTCAGAAGCGGACAGCCGCTCCAGCCGGCACCTCCCGCACTACCCGCGAGCGCTCGCCCTCCAGAGCATCAAGTTTGTAGACCTGGTGTTGCCGTTCGGTTCCGCTGAGCATCCGCTGAGCAGCGCCGCGCGTTGCAGATGCTGCGGTGCCTGAGAGGTTGTCCAGTTAAGACGGATCCGTGCGGATCCGTGCGGACGCACACGGATTGTGCGGAACTTTGCGGAAGCACGTTTTAAAACGCATTGGTGGGTCTAAAAATGGTTGCATATGTGTTCACTAACATATGTTTGGAAAAAGGAACATTGTTCTACAAAAATAATGCCACTTTTTAGCCATATGCTTATAAAGTACAGTAAAACCTCCCGAGAATAAAATGGCTTAAAAGTGGCATTATTTTTGTAGAACAATGTTCCTCTTTCCAAATATATGTTAATGAACACACATGCAATCATTTTTAGACCTGCCAATGCGTTTTAAAACGTGCGTCCGCAAAGTTCCGGACAATCCGTGTGCGTCCGCACGGATCCGCACGGATCCGTCCTAACTGGACAACCTCTGATGCTGGCCGCCTCGGTGGTCGTCGTGCTGCTTCTTCCGGCTACCATGGCCGAGGGCGAGTCCGCCCTGTCCGGGGATCAAATAGGGCGTCAGAGGTACGGCAGTCTCTGGGACACCGCGAGTCTCTGTGATCGCTGGGTTACTTATCAAGAATGCGTGAGCAATCGGCAGGTGAGTGTCTCAACCCTTTATGGTCTGAGTGCATGGTGCGCTGGCAAGGCACGACTGTCGTGTTAGGGGCTTGCGCAAACCACGTGACTTTATTCGGGAGGGGATATTATGGGGACTGATGGTTCCTTCCAGTGCTCCGGTGCGGCGCGGGGGTGCGACGAGGGCGACTGGAGGTGCGAGCGCATGTACAGGGCCAACTGCGAGTGCAGCTGCAACGACCTCCCCGTGGCCGGCCTGGACCACTACGACCGCTGGGCAGAGTGCTACAGGCGCGAGGAGTGCGAGAACAAGAAGGAGGCGCACTTGCGCGGCTGCACTCACTTCGACTGCAGGTGCTCCAGGGCGTTCCTCCTGGAAAAGTGCCGGTGCGGGTGCCACCAGCCGGGAAACGTGACCAGCGACCAGAAGGGCTCCACCGCGCCCCCGACGAGCAACCCTGCAGAACCGGTCACAAGAAGCCCTCCAGAACCTGTGACAAGCAGCCCTGCAGAGCCTGCCACAAGCCGTACGGTCAATCTCGTGACAAGTAGAAGCCACATGCCTGTGACAAGCAGTACGGTCAATCCCGTGACAAGTAGAAGCCCAATGCCTGTGACAAGCAGTACGGTGGCTCCTGTGACTACCAGCCCCGCACGGCCTGTGACCAGCAGTACCGCTGCTGCCCCTGTTACTGATCGTCCCTGCTGTCCGTCAGGGTGCTCGATGTGGGACTATGGGTTTGTGCTTCTGTGTGCGTGTGCGTGCGTCGTGTGCCTGTGCGCGTGCGTGTTCGCGCGCTGCACAGAGGGCCGGGACAGCAAGGTGCGCCGCGGAGAGCCGCCGCCGTCGTACCACCGGAGTCACCGGAGGGAGCCGTCGTCCGTGAGCTACCTCCCGGAGCCAGGCGTGTCCCTGTCCTCCTGGGCGGATGGCACCGTCCGCAGCGAGGAGGCGGACCTGGTGTCGTACATCGAACAGGCCACCGCCGAGGTCCGAGACGCCATAATAGTCTCGAATACAGCCTGGGACCCACGAAGCTACAGTGCACAGAAATGGCTCCCCGTCCAAGAGTAGGCTCTTCAAAATCTCGACACGCTCCGAGTGATTAAAGGCAGCGCCCAGCGATGCGAAGGGTTGGCTGGAAACAAAAGCAGCGTACCCAGCCAGCATACCTCTTGGAAGAAAGCACACGGGACCACAACGTGCCTCGCAAGGCGGGAGGCCTGTCAAACAAGTACTCTTTGAAATTTATTCTTACAACTCGAAGAAATACTAATAACCTTGTTGAAAAAAAAAATGATAATAAAATTTAAAAGGAGCAAGGAGCTAATAAGGAAACAAACTTAATGCTATGGGTATTTCTTTATCACATAAGGTAAAAAAATGTAGAAAAATAAAAATCACAGTGACAAATGTGTCAAATATAGTAATGAACCTAACATAAATATCCATGCCATGCATCTCAAAAGCAGCATGGATGGAAAGCTTTCCCTATTCATCCTCTGGGAAAGAGAATGCTTTCTTCCTTTTGGGAGCACGCAACGACCTGCGAACAGTGGATGAGGAAGACGCACCTTCACCTGTTTCAATATCAGGAAGGCTTTTACTTGCTTGGCTGGATTGACGTGAACATGTTTTCTTCACATTTTTCACTGGAACATCAACAATCAGCTGGGATTCATCCAGAGAAGTATTTTCATTTTCAGAATCAACAGCAACAGTTCTGATCTTACTCCCCTTCTTTCTTCCTGCTTTCACTTTAGGAACTGCATTTGACTGAAGAGCTGCAGCAGTAGGCTTTACACCTGTTACTTCTTCAAAGACAAATTTACGAGTGGAACGATTACGAGTTTTTTTGGTAACTGTACTATCTTCTGATCTTTTTTTCGATAATTCTATTTTTCTTTGCTTTTGCTTTCTACTATTTCTCTTAGAGGGTGGTCTGACAATGTATTGGAAGTCACTGTCATCTGATTCTGACTCAATTTGTTCTGGTTCTAGATCAATTATATTTGGTTCAGAATTAATTGCAGAACCAGATTGAGATGAAGAAGCAATCTCAATATCTTTCCTTTGAGAAGACTGAGCACTTTGGTGTTGAGCTGGCATTGCAAAAGCTTTATCTTTTATCTGTTTCCTTCCATGTCCTAGAACCACAAACATCATAATTAGTATTTTTCTCAATTTAAAAAAAGACATATTCTCAGCAATTTTTTGCTACATTAATTAAAATAGAACTGACCAACTGAAATTCTTGTAATACCAAGAGAATCAACTGGGTTGATTGATCCTTCCAAGTTTTCTTGGATGGCCTTATCTAATTCCACATCAGCTCCATGAACATGTTGAAATTTGGAACCATGGGTAGCTGGAAATAAAACCAAGATAATCCAATACCAAATAAAGTTATCTCAGTCTGGTATTCTACCGGCTGAAAAGAGATTTAAAAAGGCTACCTTCCAGCAAGACTTTGATGTTGTTGTACTTGCTGCGGCATTTCTCTGCAGCGGCCTTCAGACTCCCTCGGTAGACGCGTCCCATCAGTGTTTCTAACGAGTAGGTTGCTTCAGGTAAATGTTCTTGGTCACGTGCAGGCCAAGGCATTAAGTATTTCCGATAGTTTCTCTCCAATCCATACTAAATTTGAGAAGAAAAAAAATGTGTAAAGTAAAACGGGTAGAATGCCAAGCCCGTGAGTTAAATGGAATGATTTTGAAATAATGTACCTCTCGAGCATTTGCAACAGTGAGAAATGCTCCCTCATAACTCAATTTGTGAAATATATAATTAGCATCAATAAATCCATGCATTTTAAGATTTTCCACAAATTTTAGAATAACACTCCATTCTTGAGGAGTTACTCTGTATTTGACTGAACCCCTCAACGGCTGCTGGGTATATAATCCATACATCAAATACAAAGCACCAATCCTCTTTATTTGGCTGTGTGGGGGCAGGATGAAAGATTTTGCAATAGTCAATACTTCTTCAGAGAATTCCAACAATTCTGCAAATGTGTCTTTGCCACTGAAATTAGAAGATAGGAAGATTAATACAATAAATTTGCAAGAACACATAAGAATGGGAAGTTGAAAACTTACGTATAAATTTCAGTAAACTTTTTCTCTTTCCATATTTTTCCAAAATCTTCGAACGTACTGGTTTGAAGTAGCAGAAACTCTTTCAGGATATTTTCACAGTCGGTGTATACTCCTTCTGCAATAAATAAGTCATTTGAAGCGCGAAGCTGAAACAATAAACACTTAAGTTCAAAAACTGGAACACACACTAAACTAAGTAAGCATGGTACTCTAAAACTATGAATGAAATAAATTTTTAAATTAACCGTTTTCCCAGACTTGTCTGATGTGTCATTCGCAACACTTTGGTTGTCGCCAGATTGGACATTGTTTTCAGAAAGGACATCATCATCGATGTCCATACTATCCATTTTGAAATCACTACACTTCAAACGAATTAATCACAACAAATTCACTAGAGACCAAGACCTACCCCTCTCCCCTCGCCCCTCCTCACCCACCAACAAAAACAAGAAACAGATGACTGATACATGTGTGAAAACAGCGGGAAGTTTCGAAAAAATCATTTGTTTGCTTTTGCAGTACGCCTTTACATGCTAGAATTGAAAGAAATATCACCTGATGTAGTTGATTTGCTTCTATGCCTTTCGCCTGACTTACGTAGGTACAGTTGCGTCTGCTTTATCCAGTAGTTTGGGACAGCTAATCCGATTTCTCATCTGTTTCTTCGTATCGATTTCTCATACGATGATTGACTCCTCCCTCCTCCCGCGCAAACTCGCTACAGTCGGCTGAAAAAAAGGGGTGGATCGAGTAGCTGTCAATATTTTCTCAGCTCTTAAAAGAAGGCACTTTTCTTGTTTACTATGCCAGTGTCATTATGAACAGTGGTCACCCAGCTGCACTAGTCCAATCGAAACTTTTGTATGACCTTTGTGTCCGTCTGGGTGAAAATGAGAAAGGTAAATTTCGTCGGGCCTTGTCGCTGTCGTACTGAAAAGTTTGACTAGGGTTAGTCCATTTTTCGCTCACTCAATAAAGGTTCTAGAGGCGCAATGCCATTTTATTGTTGTCTATCTTTAAATGTAATCTGCATTGCGAGTTGTCGTTTTAGACTTTCAGGTTTTCGGAGGTTAGGACTCATTTTATTTCAATCAAAATCTGCTGACTTTTTATATGAACTTTATTGTCACCTAAAAAAACAATTCCTGGAAATTGTGTGCTTCCTTCACTAATCATTGGTTTATCTTGAACTAATTTTCGTTAATTTGACTTCCGTTGTTTCTGTATCTTTGTCTTTTGAACAGGTGCTTCTCCTACCCATCTACTTGGCATTGCAATCAAAACGTTGGACGATCACAAATATATATCGGAGACTGCTGTGAACGAATTTGTTATTGTTGAGGGTATCAAACAAAAACTTTCACTCATTGGAAAAGAAGAAGTTGCTACTTTCCGTGATCTGCATCGCAAGCTCAAAACTCATGTATGTGTCTACAGTTCATTTCTCTATAACTTGTTTTGATATAAGTTCTCTTCGTTTAATGGTATATTTCTCACACCTCCAGTGTTCTATTCTCAAGAACAAAGCAGAAATAATTGCTTTACTGAGTAGTTTGAGTGATCTGACTGTTCCCTCTTCAAGATCAGATAAAGTATTAATGGTATGTATATGATTGAACTTTTGTTAATGCTATGTGTCATCAAAGCTCTTTGTGTTCTGAATTTGCAATAATTAAAATCTATCTGATCAGGAAATGCAGATAAACAGCCTAGCGAATATGGAATCTCTGAACCTTAATTCTAAGAGTAAAGCCTGGGAGAAAAACTGGGAAAACAACAATGCTACTAGTATGGTTGTAAAGAAGACCACTCCAATTACTACAGGTAGTCATTTTAATTATTTTCATTCACCTTTCACAGTGAGTCATTTTTTTCTAAATGGGAAGTGATGTAACTTGTAATATGTCTTAATCTATTATTCTTCTTCAGGGACTAAACCTCATACTTTGTCCTGCGCAAGTCCTCGTGCTGTTTGGTCTGAAACTAGTGGTCATTTTGGTAAGATTCAAAGAAATGTAAAATTGTCTCTTTTTCTCCACATTTCAACTCATTTGATTCTTCCTTTCTGTGATCTCTTTTAGATCAGCCAAATGTCTCTGAGCAGACAATCATTCAAGAGCTGTTGTACAGTTTTCAAGGAATTGAAGGGAAAGTTCTCAAACGTGATTCTACCAGCAGTGGCTTTTATATTAGCCATAAGGTAGATCAAAGTAGCCTTTTTTTGCGTACCTTCTTCATGGTTCTGTTTTCTTTCAAATATTAATTTGGTATTTTCAACATAGTTTCAGCTATCCAGGCCGCAGCGAAGAATTGTTGAACGATTAGCAGAATTAGGATGGCTTCATAATAAACTGGAAGCTTTCCGTGAGGCAGACAGGCATCGCTCCGTCAGCAAAGGCCTCATTGCACAAGCTTTAAATACTGTTATTTCCAGTGAACTAACTGAGTTTTACAGGATCTTGGCTGATCTTCAGTCTCAGGTAGATGTCAGCTGTGGCATACACACATTTAAATTAGGGTATTCTACTCCCTAGTATCATATATATTTTGAATGAATTATTGATCGTGTTTATTGTTTTGTTAGCTCCATCAACAAACCGAGAGAAGTATTGAGTCTCCCATGTCAGAAGGTGCTTCAAGAGGCTCTGGAGGATCTCAGAGCTCCTTAAACCAACCAGCTTTAACACTTCTCCAATTGGAAGTCCATACACGCCTGCCATTTACCCGCCTTAGGTGGTTGGTTGCTGTTTGTGAAGCATGCCAAGATAAAAAGGGTGGTGCTCTTGTATCAACTGTTCATGGGTTTCTGAGAAATGGTGACAAGTATGCCTGTAATATTGTGCACACCCTTCTTGTGGCTGTAAGTCTACCATTGATTGCTAAAAATGCATTGTATGAACATTGTTGTCTGTGCTGCTTTACCTTTTTTTTCTTTTTTTTCTTCTGGTGTTTCCTTTCTCCTTTCTCATTCTTTTTGTTGTTAGGAAAAATAAATAAACTGTTCATTTTTCTAGGTCTGCAAACCTCTGTATGCCATGCTTTCAAGATGGATATTGGATGGGGAACTTGAAGATCCGTTTCAAGAATTCTTCGTCCAAACTAACTTACAGATTAAAAGTGATGATCAACTATGGCATGAAAAGTACAAAGTTAGGTGAGTGCACTGTTTCCTTATCTGCGGAGTGTGGTGTGATTTTATCTCTTTTTATTGATTGTACAATCTTTTACTTCCAATTTTAGAGAGTCAATGATCCCATCCTTTATATCTATGGCTCAGGCTCGAAAAATTTTAGCAACTGGTAAAAGCATTAACTTTTTACGACAAGTATGTGAAGATCATTCACCTGTTAATAGTAGAGAAATGTTGCGGCAAGCCTTGGAAAAAAGTAGTGGTAAGCAATTTCTTCAAAAAACGGAAGTCAGATGTTAAGGTACTTCAATTTGTTCCTATAAATCATTTTTTTTTCCAGCTGAGGCATTGTTTGCTTTAGATCAGCACAGTGACCTTCAGAGCTTAATGGACACGACATATCTTGAAATTTCTCGAAGAGTACTTGATGTTTTGAACAGCAAATATAAATTTATGGAACACATGCAAGCACTGAGGCGGTACTTGCTACTTGGCCAGGGAGATTTTATACGTCATTTAATGGAGATCCTGGAGTAAGGTTTTTGTTTTATGTGAGGTGATTTTTTTCTTTTTTCGTCAAGTCTAATAGTAATTTGATACTTGGTCACCTTACAGGCCCGAGTTGCGAAAACCTGCTTCCGAACTCAACTCTCACAACCTGTCAGGCATATTAGAGTCAGCTATTCGATCAACAAATGCTCAGTTTGAAGATGTTTCAATTTTGCAACGTCTGGATGTGCGTCTCCTTGAACATAGCCCAGGCGACACTGGATGGGATATATTCAGCATGGATTATAACATGGATGGTCCAATTGGAACAGTTAGTGTATTTTTCTTGTTTAATAACAGAAGAAACAAGTTCTTGTCGTCTTCTAAAGCACATACTTTTTGACAGGTCTTCTCTTCTTGCACTTTGTCATATCTTATGCTTTTTAATGCACTATGGCGTGCTAAACGCATTGAATGGATTTTGTCTCTGATGTGGAAGCGCTTAACAACCTCAGCTAAAATGTTACCAAGGATTCCTGGTGAGGAAACTCAAGCTTGGCATAGATAAATCCTAATATTAATATTTTAAAAACAGAACCTTTTCTCATTTTTATTTCTGTTCTAGAGTTGTCTCCTGTGCTTCAACAATTATATTTGTTGTCTGCTGAAATGATTCATATGATTCATCAACTTCAGTACTATTTCTTATTTGAAGTAATGGAATGTTCTTGGGACAAACTAATTAGTAATGTTCAGCAGGCTGATGGCTTGGATGATATAATAAAAGCTCACAATCAATTTCTTGGAAGAATCAAGGCTGGGGCATTGGTTGATGATTCCTCAGAGGTATGTGTGATCACTCTGACAACATACTTAGATTAAAAGAAATCATGATCATTTTTTATTTTTTTTAATTTGTGAATTATAATTGTATTTTAGGAACTCTCCACCCAATTACGGACCATATATGACCTGGCTCTTCAACTGCAAGCTTTGGAAGAAAAGCTCCATGTCTGTGTTGTTCGAGAAGTACAACGCAGGGCAGAGCTAGAAAAGTATATTGAAGAACATGGTACAAACAATAACATTGAAGGGCAAAACCAAGCTGCCATTAAAGAATTTGAGCAGTTCTTGTCATCAACAAGAGTTGGTTTACGTGTTTTGGCTCAGAGCTATCAAGAAGTTGTAAAGCGGTTTCTGCTTCTTCTTGCCAGTCATCCTGAAATAAGTTTGCAATTGTTAAGTTCTAGGCTTGATTTCAATGATCATTATAAACGTCACGACACTCGATTGGCTGCACCGTTAACATATCAACACAGACGGCAAAGTGAGGTTCTCACAGCGTTTTCGTCCCCCCACTCTACATTCCGAGCTCCCTCTGAGCCCTTGTAAAGCAACTCACATACCACGTGGTAACTGAGTGCCAACTTTTATTGCATTATTTTTCTGATACAATTAGGACGTGCGTAAAGATTCCTTTTTTAGAACTGTACTTTACATGTGCCATCATAATGCCATTTTGAATGGTTTATAAATGTGTGAAAGTTTTTTTGTCCATTTGTTTGTTTCTTCAATGGTATGTTTGTTTGATTCATTGTTTAGTAGTAACTTTCTGCTTAGAGTTAAACTAGTACTGATCTCACCTTGAAAGTCATGCTGCTATTGCAATCATAACTATCCACCAAGCTAAAAACTTTTATGAAGTTTTAAACAATGTAACAATTTTAGCTATTATTTTATATTCTATGTGTGAACTATTACTTAAATGTTTCTTCAGGGTTTTTTCTTTTTTCTTTATCTATCTATCTATCAATTTTTTGAAAATAGTGGTGTAAGAGCTGAAAAAGTTACTGTTATGGCTAACTTTAAGTCTGCATGCTATGAGTGGAGTGGACCTTGTGATGTTGGTATCATCTCTAATTTAAAGTAGTTCTTACCCTTAATTATAATTTTATAATCTATTTTTAATTTTGTAAATACCTAACTCTGTAGAAGAAATACAATTGCTTACTTGAACTTACAATTGTAAGTTGCAAGGTAACCAGGTCTTTTAGATCTTGATTGTTGTCTGTTGAGAACATCTATCTATCCAGTGAAATGATTTGTTAAAATTCTCTCTCATGGAAGATGAAGTGTATATTTATTTGCTGCTGTTACCAGTGATATGTCATCCTGCTGCACAGGCTTTCATGCTACCAATTAACTTATTCATTCTGTAAATTTATTTTTTGTGCTATTTCTGCCCAGAGCTCTAGCAAATGTTGTATCATCAAATTGCATCATTGATGCGGCACAAATAAACTGTTAAACAACGTTCGTTTTGTGTCCGTGCTTTCTTGTCGGTGCTGAGTGGAGGCTAATAAATTAGGAACTTAGGATTTACAGGATCCAATAAGGAAATTTAGCCAAATGCCGTACTCCAGATAGCGCTTCCTCAGCCAAATTATACAGCAAATTATGTAAATCAGTCAAACCCCATGTGATAACTTTAGTGAGTTTCGGTTGTTAAACCTTCCTTTCCTCAACTACTTAGGTTGTAATGATCAGACCACAATCATTCAGTGAAGTGACAGAGATGAAACATGATGACTTTTACCTAAGATAATTGGAATTTTGTAATTATTTTAGAAAAGTATAGTTTGCTGCTAACATTAGCGTTTAATTAATTTTCATTGCTTTCAGATGAACTTTCTGCTTGTGACATCATATCATGGGTACATCTGTACACTTATTTTTTTTAATTTTTTAAATGCTGAAAGCGAAGACACGAGACAGATGCAAGTCTGTCTGAATGCTTTTATCACAGTAAACCAAAGAATGGAAGATGCAATACTTATTCCCAAAGCGGAAGCAATCTAAAACCAAAGTTAAGGTAAGTGAAACTCTATTAATTTTTGTAACAGATGAACGTACCAGTGGTGCCAAAGGATGAGCTCCATCATTTTCAAAATGATGGGGAGTAGAATGCAGGGTTCAGGGGTGCTAATGTAAGAATGATTAATAATAGCTTAGTTCCTGAATCTTTTGTTCTGCAATATCCACAATGCAAGTTCTACAAGATTTAATTTTGAATTTTTCTGTATCTATGCGAAACTAAGATCATTGAAGTCTTAGATGTGTTTTATCATATAAATGGATGAAGATCTGTATTTCTATTCTTCTCAGGTGATTCTCATTAAAAGAAAAAAAGCAAGAATTCTTTGGTCTTACAAGACGGGATAGGAGTGGAACTCGATATTTTAAAGGACAAATTGAATTTGTCCTTGGAGATTGATGAGGATGATCTCTCCGCACCAACTTTCATGGTCAGACTATAATACTTGGATCGTTTTACATGGTGAGTACAATTTCATATTGAGAGGGGTTACAATTTTGCTAATTATGACAATATTTATTTTTATCAAGTCTGAGACTTAAAAATATGTGTTTAAATCATTGAGCATTAAACTGATCTTTACTATCTAGCTCCTAGGACATTTCTACTAGTTCTGATTAGGTCCACTCTCTAGCCCATTTTCTTTAATGAGGAGGGTACATTTATAATAATATATTGGTTAAAAGAATCTGCAATCAAATTAGGATAAAAAAAGGGTCTTTTGTGAGCTGAGAGGATTATCCTCACAGGAGTTCACTAGTTCCTTTTCAGTTTAGTTTTGTTTATTTATACATCCGTTGGAAGATAGAGGTTGCTTGTCCTAGGCAGTGCTTTTGAAGCATGGCACATCAATTTTAAGCAGCCACCTGAAACTGCAAGGAGTACAGAGAGGAGTTGGTGTCACCTTGATACATGTAGACCAAAATTCTGATTTGAACCTGTTGCAGGAAAACTGTTCAATAGTTGCATCTGTGCTCGTCATCAGCTACGCAGCCTATGTGTCACCTGATGTATGCTGAGTTGGCGTCACGGCACACAGCATGAAAAATGGCCCCTTTTTCTCATGATCACAGGACTGAATCAGGTAAGTTTTGACCTTCAATGTGATGTTAACTTAAAATACCAGTAGTTTTATGGTAGTCATGTCTGGTAAAAGTTTATTTTGGTATTGTTTCTATTTGGACCGGCTAGCGCGCCAGATTCAAAAGACCACCCCTTAAAACTCAAATTTCTCTGAACAGGGGTTGTTTCTGGCGGAACCAAAAGTAATTTTGTGGTCCCCTGGTTCACCCCTGTCGATTCGACTACTTTTCCGTCGAAATCCGGACCCATCAATTTTCGCTAAAAACACAAAGGCTATATAGCCTTTGTAAATTTGGCCAAAAATGAAAAAAATAAAAATTGCTGGAAATGGTTGGGATTGGCCAGACAGCATCCTCTTTCAATCTCTCCGTCGAAATTTCACGCCGCCGGGCCATTTTAAGTGAGTTTTGCCTGTTTTTCTTGGGCTCGCCTGCTAGGTAGGCAGCCCATGGTACGCTGCCCGCCAGATTCAAAAGATCACCCCTTAAAACTCAAGTTTCTCTGGACAGGGGTGGTTTCTGACGGAACCAAAAGTAGTTTTGTGGTTCCCTCGTTCCCCTCTGTCGATTCGACTACTTTCCCATTGAAATCTGGACCCATCAATTTTCTCTAAAAATACAAAGGCTATAGCCTTTGTAAATTTGGCCAAAAATGAAAAAAATTAAAATCGCTGGAAATGATTGGAATTGGTCTAGGTGGGTCGCCTTTGACCTCCTCTGTCGAAATTGCGTGCTCCTGCCTCTTTTGCATCCTGTTTCTTCGACTATAAAATTGCGTCTTTGGTTTGTTGCAGGGATCGGCCTGGAGGTGTACCTGACTTGGACATCAGCAAAGCAGCCTATGGGTCACCTGCTGTATGCTGAGTTGGTGTCGCAGCACACAGCAGGAGGAATCGCTCCTTTTTCTGATGATCGCAGGAGTTAATCTGGTAAGTTTTGACTTTCAATGTGTGATGTTAACATAAAATACCAGTACATCTATGATAGTCATGCCTGGCAAAAGTTTATTGTGGTATTGTTGCTATTTGGGGGTTACTTGTCATTTCTTTACTGCTTATTCTCATTGCATATATATGGCTTATTACTTGAGCCTAAAATATATTGTGTTTTAAATTTAGTGCGGAACTGGAGGCAAATCATTAGTAATCACTGACAGTAATGCTATTTATTTCATTTGTCTGGTACAGTCGTAGTAAAATAGGAAGTGATGCTGCTTCTTGTCCAAAGGGATGTGCCTGGACTTGATGCTGGCCACCTGTAACATAGAAAGTTCATTTGATGAGTTGGCATCACAGTGATACATATGGACCAGAAAACGTTTGAGTTTGAACTCTGAGATAATTATAATTAAACTTATAGATTTGTTTCATTCTTTTTCAGGTATTCAGATTCACCTCAAGTCACCAGCAACCAGCAGAAAGAAGCCAGCTACTAGAGGAAGACTTACTCTTAAAATGTAAATGATTTGAAACAATAAAGAATAAAAAATGACTATATCTGACATTTGACTTGATTTCATACACCTAGTTAGCTAGAAGCTGTGGCAACTGTGGATGTAGTAGCAGACTGCCACCACTACAGCAGTGACGTCACGGGCGACTCGGATGCAGCTGTCGTGGAGCCGTGGAGGCAGCAGTAGACTTACTACTACTACCCCCACAGCCCCCGCTGCAGCACCCAAGTCGCCCGTGACGTCACTGCTGTAGCGGCGGCACCCCGCTACTACCTCCACAGCAGCCGCAGCCGGGAGGAGGGCAGGGGGAGGGGAGGTT
>NW_026267217.1:259194-261036 GCF_000697945.3 Frankliniella occidentalis | reverse complement strand
GGACCACAAAACTACTTTTGGTTCCGTCAGAAACCACCCCTGTTCAGAGAAATTTGAGTTTTAAGGGGTGGTCTTTTGAATCTGGCGCTCAGCGTAGAATGGGCTGCCTACCTCACAGGCGAACCAACTCACAAAAACAGGCGTAACTCACTTAAAATGGCCCGGCGATGTGAAATTTCGACGGAGAGATTGAAATAGGACGCTGTCGGACAAATCCCAACCATTCCCAGTGATTTTTTTATTTTCATTTTTGGCTAACTTTCCAAATATTTGTAGCGAAAATTGATGGGTCCGGATTTCGACGGAAAAGTAGCCGTATTGACAGATGGGACCCAGGGGACCACAAAACGACAAAACCATTTTTGGTTCCGTCAGAAACCACCCCTGTCTATAGAAACTCGAGTGTTAAGGGGTGATCTTTTGAATCTGGCGGGCAGCGTAAAATGGGCTGCCTACTTAGCAGGCGGGCCGGTCCAAGGAAAACAGGCGTAAAACACTTAAAATGGCCCGGCGGCGTGAAATTTCGACGAAAATTGATAGGTCCGGATTTCGACGCAAAAAATAGTGGAATCGACAGAGGTGACCCAGGTGACCACAAAACTTCTTTTGGTTTTGGTTCAGACAGAATCCATCCCTGTCTAGAGAATGGTCACTAGAACTATGGGCCGGTTGCCTAAGGCGCACTAGCTAAAGTAACAGGAATTGAACTCTGCTGTAGGGGATCTTGCACCATGATATTTAGACAGAGCAAGTGAATGGGGAGTGTGCAGGACCAATCCAAACCAATTCCCCCAATTTTACAAATTGTCAAGATTTTTGAAGGACATTTTCAATGATAACAAATCAGCCAGGATTTTGATGTGGGGGGATTAAAATCAACAGGGAAGAAACAAGGCACCACCAAAACCATTGAAAACCACCATTTGATGCAAACCAAAGGAAGCTTTCTCATAGAGTCTGTACAGAGACAAATTGCGTTGGTTACGCTATCATGTCAACTCACCTATTCTTTCAGGTGGAATGACCCCAAAGACTTCTTTGCTCATGTCATGAACATTTCTGGTCCGTGTTCCTGCAACCATATTAAACGGTACATTTAGCACTATTTTTTTAAAGCTTGCTTTCATTTATTACTCAACAATCATCAACTAATTGATTTGGCGCTGGACTCAAGCATAACTGTACGTAAAATATCCCTCTACATATAAGTACTATAGGCTGTGCACATCTCCTAGATACCTTTTCCACAATTATTAGAACAGTAGTGGATAGGGCAGCTGCAAATTAGCTGCAACGCAAATCAACAATTGATTGATTGTTGAGGGGATTACACAAAGCCCTCAGTTGACTATAAAAGCCCGCAATCCAACCAGAAGTAATGTATTTTGCTATTCGACATAAAATAACACAGATTAAAATATATATGATATAAATCATAACATGTTACACTGAGAATCACCCGTTTGCAAATGACCAGCGGTATTTAACATGCTGCATGGTAGGGGGAGTCGACCCATTCAAAGCCGTTGCAACAAAGCTTTACAGTGACCATAGTTTACATAAAGGGCATTATTTACTCTGCCTCCAAAAATACTTACAACTTGTGAATGGAGCCACTGGAGCAAGAACACTAACCTCCTACAATAACCGGAACGAAACAATTCAATGTTAATGTTCCGGCAACCATCGAGCACTACCCCTTGCGATTAATATCGAAAATCTACGTTGTCAACCCTAAAATTCTGATTAAAATCCCATGATAAATTTGAGTAGGTATTTTCGGTATTGAGCAGAAGACGCCGATGCCCATTGTTTACGTTTCCAGGCGGGATGCGGGGTGGG
>NW_026267217.1:253564-259069 GCF_000697945.3 Frankliniella occidentalis | reverse complement strand
GGGGAAGAGAGGGGGGGGAGAGCAGTCATTGCGGTAGAAGTTTTGATCAGACGAGAACACTCCCCGACATGTCGTGGTCCACGCCGGGCGAGTCTGGGACGTGTCCGGGACGTGATCCTTTAGGGTTCCCGGTCACGCAACACACGGGCGCAGTGAACTAGAGTCTAGGACTCTATGGGGACCCTCGTGGCCGGGGACGCCTGAGGGTAGGCAATATCCCGCCTCGTGTGTCCGGGATGTGATCATTTGGGGCCATAGTTCGAAGTTAAATCATTTGAAATATGGATCTGGATATAGCAAGAGGTGACGAGACTCTGCTTTGGAACCAGCGTTCGACTCACAGCGAAGCCGTCCGTGGGACTTCCCTTCCGACTAACGCGAATAGCGGGCGAGCGGTTCCCTTTTCCAGGCACCTTGCCGTGGTGGCGAGTACGCTTATAAGACTTAGGAATCCGGCTGTAAAGGAGCTCCGTGATCTGTGCTGTCAGTACAGTTCAACCAGCGTACTCAACCGCCTTTGTACCCCCGGGAGCCCGGGAGTATGTTGTGACCACTGTGGTTGAAAGCGCAACGAAGTCGCGAACGACTGCGGCTTGACTGCGGTGTTTTACTTATTTTTAGGGTGCTACAATGATAAGAATTAAGATACAGTTTGTAGTAGTTTGGTTGAATCACAATTTATTTTTAATTTAATTGGGAAGAGATACACAATATTGGCCTTTGAAATTGTAAACATTTGGGACGTTTTCCACGTCACCCTAGGTACATACCTTACAAAAAGCTTTAAAAAGAAACATTCTTAAAATAATATAAATCTATAATCAACATAAAGTGATGGCACTTTTAAGCCCAAATTATTTTTTGACAATGGGGCAACAAATTAAAAAAAATAATCTTAAAACAATATAAAAAATATCATCAATAAATTGCAATGACAGCAAAATCAAAATAGAATGAATATTTATAATACACGCGTCTTTGGTGGTACTAGCTCTATCCGTCCAAAAGTCAAAGTGGACTGGGAACAACAAAAACAAAATCAGTTTTTATGAGAGAAAAAATTATAAAAGTCTTACAACCAAACAGCAAACACTCATCTTAAATATTTTAATACAATAAACAGAACACTTTCTGTGATTGTGTAAAAAACTAAATTTCAAAATGCGCTTCTGGGCTAACTTAATAAATATCTGGTTCAATTTAACAGAGAGCATAAATTTACAATGGAAGCACTCCTTTTACTACGACTGTACACCTTTTTGGCACTTGAATTCACTTTTCATGAGTTAGAAGGGATCCTTCCACACATATTCAAATACACATCACTCTGGGAATGCATACATACAGTAAGGAGTATAAATGATTCGAACTACTGTAGTACGGTGACTAAAACATAACCTCAGATTGGTTTGACTAGCATACAAAAACACATAGAAGTCATGACAAGCTGGCATTCACAAACAAAACTTTGTGAAACTTATTGGAATGGCATATCATATAGCTATGTAAAATCCAGTCCATAAAATATTTACAGATACAATTGAATATACCTAGGACATTGAACAAGTGGGATTCAAATATAGGTACAATCATCAATCATACCACACGTAATAGAATCTATCACACAATACAAGAAGCACTTAGGATGTGGATAAGCCATTCCTCCATTTACCAAAAGAAGAACTAGTTAAATGTTCCTGTGTATTTCACTTCTTTATGACCAAAATTTTGCAGTAACAAGTAGTCATATAAAATTATTGTCAACCCCATTTTTCTATGTACATTGATTGCTCAAAATATATACATATAAATGTATACTTTAGTTTGTAGACAGACATAGTATATGTATGCATGTATAATTTCTATAATAGTTTTATCTACTTAAATAACTTTGGAATGACTTGAAAATTACAATTTTCCCCTTAACTGAACAGGACAAACCATCATCCTAGAATCTGCATTCTTTTCCCTCAATAAACATAAAATGAAAAAAATCAAAAAAATCAACAAAACAAAATAACTACATTTTAAATTCATCATTTAAGATGCACGGATAACAATAATGTGCCATATGCCACACATAAACAATGGGTGAACTAAAAAAAATAAATGCTCTTTGCATGCGGGATTTAATACTACACTGAGTAAGATACAAGGATAAAAGAGAAAGGCAAAACCATGTAAGGTTCATAAACTCTAGTGCAAAGACACGGGAACACCATACCAACAATTCACAGAAAAGTTAAACATTTTTCAGTAAGCTAAAGTTATTTCAATACCTTTGTTCAGTTTAAGTCTATGTAATATTGTCAATGTGTAAGAATTTACATCCAGCCACAAGGAGAAATAGATCAATAAACCATTTGGTACATAAACAACGTAACAGTTTGTCCTAAACCTATTAAAAGCTATAGAATTATAAAAATTTTAATGTGGCCGCAGGAAGTTACAGGGCATTAAGAGAAATGCAGAGGAGCAACATCTAATAGCAAGGGTTCACAAAGGGTTCTTTTTCGATCCAGAAGTAACTATCATTGAATTAAGGCTTGAGAATAAGCCTTGAAAGGGACATTGTACAATAAATTAAGTAATTCAAGAACTGTTAAAAATTAAGTGCAGTGTTTACACTCAAAATCAAGAGGCACTGTGAAAGGTATCAGTCATAAATTATGACACAGAAAAGGGGAAAACAGTCAACAGATCGAATGGTTACCAACACTGAACCCTGCAATTGAGATGTGCGGTACTGTACTAAGTTCGATGGGCACTTATCTATTCTCTATACGGTTTACAGTAGGAGTAACGGTGGTTCATGTGCTGACTATATGACCCCGAATGGCTGAAACGCTTGAGGCACTTCTGGCACTGAAAAGGTTTCTCTCCACTGTGCAGTCTCTTGTGTTCTGTGAGGTGATGCTTGTGCTTAAAAGCCTTCGGACAAACGTCACACTTGTGCGGCCTCTGACCTGTAACAGAAATAAGCTAGATGTAAAACGAGAATTTTAAAAAACAACAAAAAACGTAAGATATTTTTGTACGCAAAGGATAGCACATGCTATTAGTATTGTTCGGTCACATAATTATTCTACAAAATTGATATTTTGACCCAAAACTCACCTGAATGTTCAAACTTGTGGCGTGCTAGAGAGCTTTGCTTGCTGAAGACCTTGTCGCACTGCTTGCACACGAACTGCCCCTCCGGCTCGCTGTCCAGGGCGCCAGGGGAGCCGTCGGTGAAGCCGTGCGCCGACAGCAGGGGCCCCAGGGCCCCCGCCATCCCGAGCGAGGACAGGGGGCCCGCCAGGGAGCCCGACAGGGCACCGAGTGCACGCCTCTTGATCTGCTGGTGTTCATCCTCGGCCTCGTCGGGGGTGTCGTCGCCGTCTGGACCGCACTGCAAAACAATAATTAACCAAATTATAAAATTGTCTATTTGTTTTGAAAGTGAAAACTTTAACAGTTTCTTCTAAATGAACAGTGATTACTTTTTTAGGTACACACCTGTTTCCACGACCGACGGTCAGAGCCCGGGCTGGAGGAGTTGGCGCGGAGGTGCAAGTCCGGGGCGGAGGCCAGGTGCTTGGTGAAGAACGGGGGCAGCTCGGCCACGCCGGGGAAGGGCCGCTTGAGCCCCCGCCAGCCGTTGGGGCTGGGAGAGCGCGGGTACAGTTGGTTGTACAGGGGCAGGAAGGCGGGGGGGATGTTGACGGGGGTGGGCGACCTGGACCGGGTCGGCGAGTCCGAGCGCGTGGACTTGCGCGACAGGTTCATGACGCCGTCGTCAGAGTTGCGCGAGCTGGGCCGCGGCGGCGAGCTGGACGGGGACGAGTGGACGGAGTGCTGCGAGGTGGGCCACTTCTTGGTAGAGAGGTCGAGCGGCTGCTCGGAGGGCGGCTGCTGCAGGCCGGCCAGGACGGCGCCGCCGAGGAGGGCGCCGAGGCCGTGCTGGGGAGGTGCGCTGCCCGCGCCGGCACCCGCGGCCGGGGTCGGGCCGTTGATGAGCCTGCCCTCGCGCCGGTCGCGCGCGCGCGTGTTCTGGAACCACACCTGCACCACGCGCTGGGGCAGCTTCACCATCTCGGCGAGGCGGATGAGCTCCTCGCGCTTGGGCCGCGGGTTGGCCGCGTAGTGGGGCTTGAGGATGGCCAGCTGGCTGTCAGTGATCTGCGAGCGCACGCGCACCTTCCGCCCGTCCTGGTCGTGGTCCGTGAGCTCGTCCTCCGAGCCGCTGTGGTGCTGCGGGCCCGCGCCCACGCTGCCGGTCGTGCTGCCGCCCGCGTCCTTGCCGGGGTGGCCCGCCACCTCCTCCAGCTTGGCGGCCAGCCCCTCGGACAGGGCCTCGGCCGCGGCCTCGCCCAGCGCCTCGCGCGCGCCGCAGAGGTAGCGCTCGTGCTGGTGGAGGTCGATGGGGCTGGCGAAGGCGCGGTGGCAGTGCCGGCACTGCTGGTCGCCGCCGGGCGACGCCGTGGACCTGAACGACTTGCTGATGACGTTGGCGCTCACCGTGGCCAGGATGCGGTCCAGGTGGCTGGCACGCTCCGACCGCTCCTCGCCGTCGCCGGCCTCGTTGGCGCTGCCCTCGCCGTCCTGGTGGCGGACGCCGTTCTCGTGCGCGCCGCCGTTGCTGCTGCCCTCCTCGGGCTCGGACTTGACGGCGTCCTCCCTGTCGTGCTGCTCCTCCTTGATGGCGCCGCCCGTCTCCTCGATGTTGACCTCAAGCGCGGACAGCAGGTTGTGGTGGCGGTCGTCGTCCTCCATGTCGTGGTCCAGGTCGCCGCTGTGCGAGGGGCTGCGCGCGGGGCTGGGCCCGCCGCTGTGGCCGCTGGGGCTCCGGTAGGGGCTGCGCGGGCTGCGGGGGCTGCGCGGGCTGTGGGGGCTCTGCGGGCTGCGCTGGCCCGGGGACCCGCTGCGCGGGCTGCGGTCCTGCTCGGGGCTGCCACACGGGCTGCGCGCCTGCAGCTGCGGCGCGTTGGCGTGCAGCTGCTCCAGCAGGTGCGTCAGGTGGTAAGGGTGCATCGCGCCCGCCATGCCGGGCAGCTGGTAGAAGGGCGCCGGCGCCGAGAAGCCGCCGAACAGCGCGCCCATGCCCTCGCTGTACTTGGGCAGCATGGGGAAGGCCGTGTTGTTGTTGATGTTGTTGTTATTATTGTTGTTGTTATTGTTGATGGTGGTGGGCGCGCGCTTGCCGCGCGACAGGGCCTGCCCGCCGGCGCCGCTCTTGGGGTTGGCGCGCGACACCTTGAGGTTCATGACGAGGCACTTCTTGGACGTCATGTGGCTCGAGTACGAGCCCGAGTGGGAAAAGCGCTTGCCGCAGTTGCCGCACTCGAAGGGCTTCTCGCCGCTGTGGATACGGATGTGCTCCTGGAAAACGAGACAAACAGACCACACACGTAAGTCACGAAAGGTCATAATTTTATCTCGAAAAGTTAAAAACAGGCCCAGAAAAAATCGGCAAAAATTGAAATATTTCCAGAAATTGAAAAACATTAAACTTAATATGAA
>NW_026267217.1:247515-251974 GCF_000697945.3 Frankliniella occidentalis | reverse complement strand
CCTCTCCACGACGCCAGCCACGTACGTCAGCTTTTTTAAGACGTCTCACCCCTTCCCCTCCCGGTTCCAGAGAGCCCCCCCCCCCCTTAGATTAGGTAGACAACTGGCTGTCAAGACCGCACCGTTGCAGCCACCACGGGTATGAGTCCCTTTCATTTTTTTAATTTTTATTTTTTTCGACAGGGGCGGCTGCGAGAGAGGGACGAAAGGGGCTTTCGTTGGAGAGAGCGAGAGCGCCTGTTGTGTGGCCGTCTCCGTCTGCTGGCTCTGCCCGCCTCTACACCTCCGCAACCAGCAGAGCAGCGCGCTAGATAACAGGCTGCCGTGTGGCGACGCCCCGCCCCGCCCCGCCCCGCGTTCCGTCCACTTGACACTGCGGGGGCACGGCGTCGGCGCTGGTCCCATCCTCTCTCTCTCGACCGGCGGACGGACGGGACGGACGGCGTCGGCGTTCGTCTGGCGAGGGGGCCGGGGGGGGGGAGTTGTCAGCGAGCCTCAGCAGGTAATGAACGGGATGACGCTGGATGAGTCAGTGGCGGAGGCACGGCCTCACTGGCGTCGCCATGCGTCGCGTCGTCGCGATCCTCCCGAGAGGAGATGGGGCCCCAGAAGGCCCCAGGCCCCAGGTAGGGGGACCGAGTCGCCTCGCACAGGAAGCCGCCGACGCGACGCCGACAACGGAGAGGCGAGGAGGGCAAGAAAAAAAAAAGTCGCAGAGGCAATAATTTAAAAATTAAAAAAAGCACACACGAAAACGAAACCGACCCGGTGTAAAAAGGTACACGGTGCGGCAGGGTGCGGAGGTGGATGGATATGTGGAGCGAGCAGGTAGAGGGCGGGAATGTGTGTGTGAGGGGCGGGGGGGGGGGGGGTCTCGTCCTCGCCGGCACTCACATCCAGGACGCAACAGGACGCCCGCTCCGCACCGCCAGCCTGCGCAGCCCGGCGCAGCCTGCTCAGGTCAGCTTCCAGAAGACATTAGTCGGCATGGCCGCCATCGTAGCGGGGCCGCCCTGGCAGAGCCGGCAGCAAGCCTGCAGGCAGGCAGCGCAGGCACGCCACGGTATCCATAGCGACCACCTGGCGGCGGGGCGCGGCGGGGCGCGGCGGGGCGCGGCGGGGGAGCTGCGCGGGGCCGCGGGCGAGGCGGGGGCGGCGGGGCCCCAAGTAAAACATCCTGTCCTGGTCCTCCTGGCCGCCCTGCCCGTCCCGAGCGCGGGTGCGTCCGCTCGCTGGCCGGCCGGCCGCACAGTGGCCTCAAAACGGCGCGACATCGGTCGAAAAATTCAAGACGGGCATAAACCTTTAGTAACCTTCTGGCATCGTTTGGATTCACAGTTTTTAACACGCTCGCTTTAACTCTCCCGGGGTTCCAGCCTATCTGATTTCTAAATAGAGTTGCAAATTGAAAACGAGGATAATGTAAAATTCAGGTGATAACCTGCTGCATAAAGGCTGAAAATTTTCTTGAAATCAGTGGCGCACAGAGTCAGTGTCCCTCACACAATGAGGCCCAGGTGCGGCCCCAAGCGGCGCGGGGGCGTGGGTGGAGTGGCGCCCAGGCTGCAGCGCAGCAGCAGGGCGAGCAGGGCGCACGCAGCACACCGGTGCGCGCGCCCTGCCCGGCTAAAAGAAGAACCCCAACAACTTAAAAAAGGGGGAAAAAGGGGGAGGCGGCATGATGGAGAGGGAATCGGCGGCGGCGCGGCGTCGGGGCAGGCGGCTGTACTGGGGCGTACAGCTGGGCCGCGTGTGCGTGTGTGGGTGAGTGCTCTGGGATTGGCTCCAACAGAGCCGGCCCAGCCGCCGGGCAGCAGCCGGCCAATGCGCCGGCCATCACCAAGATTGCCGTGATGCCACTCGCCGGACGCCGCTGCCGCCGCCGCCAACGCTCACGCGGCCGTCGGCTAGGGCTGGGAGGATCGACGGCGCGTCGCCTCTCTGTTCCTGCTTTTATTTGTCGAGTTTTCGCCAGCGAAGAGACACAACAGCTGCTGGACCGCCACGCTGGCGGCAGCTGCTGCAGCTGCGCCCCTCACCCAACCCCCCTTTCCCCCCGGCAGAATCGAATCATCTCTTCGGCGACGAACCCGCTATCTCTCTCGCGCTCTCGCAAGAGTTCGATTACTCGCCAACCGCACCACGCACGCCCCCCAACGAGGGGGCCGGACGACGACGACGTCAAGGGGTGTGGACTTGGGTACGAGTCCATGCGCTGCTCCTGCTACAGGAGGACAAGATGGCGGGCACCCGGTCGGATACCGCTCACCTCTATCAGTACCAGCGCGGGGCGGTCGCGCGGAACACATGTCCCCCCCGCCCTGTCCCAGCCACCACGCGGCCTCGATGCTGCCAACTTGTTAAATAATAAAAAAAAGAAAACGCGAGGATCTAAAATAACTTTTATATGGCCGATGAAGCGGCACGGGCTGTCCCCCGCTCCCCCACCTCCGTCCTGAGCCTCTTCCCCCGCCTCGCACCTGCCCAGGTAGCCTCGGGATCGGCCCCCCGCCCGGCGAGCCCCGCGGCAAGCTGCCGCGCCAATGGCGACGCGGGGCGGCCGACCCCGGCGGCCAATCAGAGCCCGGCGATAACCGCGACCTGGTGCTGGTGCTGGGCCGGGCGGGCGGGCCCTGATAAGGACCAACCGACATCCTGTTGGTGCACTATCATTAACCCGCCGCCGAGAGAGACCGAGAAAAAAGAAAGTGGGAAATATATAATAAAAAGGAGTGAGAGAGAGATGGTCGACTTGTTAAGACATCGTTAGCGCTGCGTTAGCGGCGGCCGGCGATTGGCCGGGAGAGGCGGGCGGTAACTGACCGTTACGTTACACTAATGACGGGGAGAGAAAAACGACGGCCGACTTCCCGAAAGCGGGAAACGAACGGCCGGCCGGCCGGCCAGCCAGCCACTCGAGTCAAGTACAAAATGATACTGAGCCGACAACTGCGCGCCGCCACCCGCGCGCACCCACGACTGTCAGCCAACGGGATCCTGACTAATTCACCCCAGGAGGGGCGCCGCGCGACAGACTCATTTCCACAGCCACCTCCGGGGGTCGCCGAGGTCCCCGTCAACACGTGTGGACGTCCCCGGACGTGCTGGCTGCTGCAGCAGCAGGCACGCAGATCGACGAGCACTGCAGCATCGCGCGGTAAATTTGTATTTTTTTAAAAGCGCCCGACGACGGTGAGAGTGCGTGCAAAGAAGCGGGAGGCGGACCAGGACGAGGACGTAGGCGTGGGAGAGAGACAGAGGGGAGGGGGGCTGCGGTGGCTGCCAGCCTGGCGGGGCGCAGATAATCACCCTCATTTTTCTCGTGGTCGTCGTAGTAGAGGATGAAGAGGAGGGGCCGCCCGGGGGGCCGCCGGCGAGCGCACAAGCACGAGGATTTGACGCACTCGGTGCTAACAAATTGACGGGCGTCGAGGGGATGGGGTTGGGGACGAGCAGGAGCAGAGTGGATGAGGATGGAGTTGAGGGGGTGAGTGCGGGGGCTGAAGCGGGGACCGCATCGAGAGCTTAGGCTATCCCCCACCCCCCTCCCGCTCAGGTGAAAGCCCGGCATGGAGGTCAGGTCGGCGCTGCGCCACAAACAACCGATCTGCCGGCCGAAAGGGAAGGGCGGAGGAGCGCGTGTACGTTCAGCGACAAACAGACCTGTGTTTACACCGGGGAGACGGGCGACGACGCGATCCTGGGCGATAAGGGAGCTGAGGGCGCGGACCTTTGGACCGGCAAACACAAAGGGCAGGACACTCACCACTTGAATGTTGGGCGAGTGCACCAGCTCGTGCTTCTCCAGCTGGTCCCGGGTGGCGAACGACGAGTTGCACTGCGCGCACGCGTGCGCCAGCTGCGCGCCGCCGGGCATGCCCATGCCCTTGACGAAGTGGCGCACGGCGAAGGCGCCGCCGTTGGAGGACGCCGACGACGGGGTGGGCGTGAGCGGGGGCGAGGCGGCGCCCGCCGACCCCTGCGGCGGCGACTCGGGCCCGCCGGACACGGCCACGCCGCCGTTGAGGTGCACGCCGTGCACGCCCGGGAGGGCGCCGGGCGCGTCGCCACCCATCACCTGCGGGTGGGCCTTCTCCATGTGCTCGGCGAGCGCAGGGAAGCCCGGCAGGCCCTTGTGGCACAGCTGGCACTCCACGTCGCTGTCCGCCAGGGCCGTGACGCCGGGCCCGGGACCCATGGCGCCGGCGTGGTCATCCTCGGACGACAGGGGCACTGCGGAGGAGAAGAGGAAGCTGGTCAGTCAAAGGCACGCACTCGCTGCGCTAGCGCTGGCTGGTGTTGAAGGTGTACGCCGACCCCTGGCTCGCCTCCCTCGCCACCCCGTATCTCTCTCTCTTTCTCTGAGCGCGCGTCTCCCGCTCCGCGCCCATTGGACTGGACAGATGTGATAAAAACAGAGACGGGCAGGACACGCGGGCAGGGGAAAGGCAGGGTCCGG
>NW_026267217.1:244972-247465 GCF_000697945.3 Frankliniella occidentalis | reverse complement strand
GGGGACGGGCGATACCGGATAGGACACACCGGACGCTTCAACCGTAAATCCCATTGGCTATCGGCTCCCCCTTCACACAAAATCACGGTGAACAGTCACCGGGCCAACTCTCTCACTCCACTCTCTCTCTCTCTCTCTCTCTCTCTCTCTCTCTCTCTCACACACACACACACCCCACACAGACGCACACGTCACCGGAAAGTCTTTGATTCTGCGGTCGAGCGTTTCTTCCTGTGCACCCCCAGGCCCCACCTCCTGTCCCCGCCCCCAACGGCAGTGTGGCTGGTGCTGGTGGATTATCATTTGCACACACACACACACACACCAACACGAGCGCACGAGTTCGCCGAACCGAAGCGGCAGAATTTCACACGATCAGAACGAGGAAAAAAAGTTAGCGCTTTGATCGGTTCGATTCTCCCCTCTATACTCCCGCACCTCGCCGCCCCCGCCGCCCCCATGGTGGCCGCCGCGGGGTCCCCGGTCACCACGCCCCTCTCTCTCTCTCCGCCACATTGGGGCAATCTCGATCACTCAGGGCCGGCCGCGGCGGCCGTGGACATGCAGGTCGGCGTTGTAGAGGGGCGGGCACGGCGGGCACCGCGCGGTCCGTGTATTATTCGAGCACATCGAGGTGGAGGAGGAGGAGGATGCAGGGAGAGGAGAGTGCCCGTGTGTGTGTGTGTGGCATGCACATATGCGGGCGATTGAACAATCCCCCCGCACCGCACCGAGGCTTTGCCAGTGGCATTACACCTACATCTATGGACACAATAGGTGAGGGTGGGCGCGGCGGGGAGGGAGGGTCCGGGGCGGGGCCCGGGCCGCTGGCAGAGCCCGAATCGGGACATAAATAATCATTTTTAAACGGAGTTTTATGATTGGCGACTGCACGCCGGGGTTGCGCGCTATTCGCACGTGACCCGACCCCGTAACGTGCCGCGATTTCAAAACATCCAGAGTTGCAGGGTTGCAGGTGGCAGCGGGTTGATAAATGCGTGGCGTTGTGCGTCTAGTTCACCCCCACGGCCCCGGCCCGAGTGCGTGCGGTTGCGAGCGGACTATACCGGCCGCGGGGTAGCGCCGAGGTGCCGGCCGCCGCCGCTAGGTGTCGCTACCCCCGGGCCGGGCGGTGGCGCCGCCACGCGGCCGCGCGCCCAAGCTGCCCCGGGCGAGTGAATCACGCACTGCATGAGCAGGACGACGCCGCGCAGGAGGCGACGGCGGCGCCAGGGGCCACCGGGATGGGGGCCGATTCAGGGGAAATTTCAGTGATTCGACTCTCACTTTTACACACTTTCACGCGCACACACACTTGTTCGCCCCGCGACGCGCACGCCGGTGGCGACAGCGCATTACACACCGTAAGGACGAGGTACACGAAGGAGACGAGAGCGACACCACTACGTACTGCCTCTCCTCGACAAAGTCAGACAAGTCGGAATAAAATTCAAGTCACAACCCCCATTCAGACACACAGAGGAATGTCAGCTGCCACGGCGCACACGGGGCATCGCGATTCTCATTGCACCACCTCCGGCGTCGCGCACCCTGGGCGAGCCCCACACCATCGTGTCCGCGCACAACACCGGTCAAGTCGAGCGGTTCGTAATCAAGTTCTACCTGAAGTTAAAACGGCGGAGGGGAGGTTCACTGCGAGGTGCATGAGGGCCTTAACAGAGTGCGTGGCGCCACAGACTTTGTTTGCATGCTGAAGTCTGCAAATCTCGCGAGGGTGATAAGTAAGAGACGGTGCGATGAAGCGTCACCGGTGAACCCAATAACGAAAGCATGCTACACGTTCTGATTCCTTAACACTTTCTGCACACAGCACTAACTACGGTAGACTAGACTAACCAATCCATCACCAACAAATACAAGCACCCAGCACCAAAACCAAACCAAAAGAAAAACACACTACAGAGACTTAATTTTAAAGAATAAGATCATTGCATATTCTACTGCGCTTAACTTTTGGGAGCTTAAGGCCACAATCGTAAAAGAATCAAATAAGAGAGTGAATGAGACATGGTACACGGTGCGCCGTAGCGCGCACCGTTAGCGCAGGTACTTTACCTTTCATGAACTCAACACACACAGACAGGGTGGCGCGTCGACGGGCACCTCCTCCTGGGGGTGCCTCCGCAGCGCCGGGTAAGTGACTTTCTCCGGGTAGCAACTCCGGGTAGTGTTACCCCACTGTCCGCACTAACACCAACACCATGCATGCACACACAACCACACAGCAGCAGCGACACCACCACCACACCAGAGTTCACCACGCACCGAACGAACCGAGCTCCCAGCGCAGTTCAGTTCTTTCAGCCCAGCGCATGATCTTGGTCCAGGACTCAGAGCTCACGCGTCCGTCCGCACGTTCGTTCTGGGGACGGGTCGGGTCCTCGTGCGCACCTGGCTCGCTCGTGCACGGTGCGCTCTCCACGGCAGCCTCGGAGCAACTGCCGCCCGCCCCGCCGCCCCGGGCCCGGGCCC
>NW_026267217.1:234873-235635 GCF_000697945.3 Frankliniella occidentalis | reverse complement strand
ATCATTGGTGCTTTGAGTACATTGTTATGTTCATCATCTGCCGAGTATGGGTACGTCCCATAGTGTTGCGCAGAGGTGTCCTCAATACAGATCCGAACGGCGAGGGGGGATGGGGTCGGGAGGTGAGTTCCGCAATGGCCCGTCGTTTTCTGAAAATGGGAAAAATCTCTGGAGACCGCACGCGCACGCGTCCGCTGCTCGGACAGTCCCGGAGATTTTTTTTTCGTCTTCTTGTCGTCGTCCTCTTCGATTTCTTTTATATCATCCTGGACGCGTGCTCACCGTGGAAAAGAGGAAAGGTGTAGGGAGTCGATTTTTCGGGGTTTGGGGGGAGGGGGCGGGGCGTACGGACAGCATTCACATAAAAGTAAGCCACTGGTTTTGATTTTAATCGATTTAGTTGGTAACTCATCAAGGGAGTACAGTACAACGTATGTAATGTATATATACGTTTATGTTGGTGGTACAGTATTTCGGTTTCGTTTCAATATTACCCAGGTGTTAATTACGATTTGACAGAAACAAGGAACAAGTCCTCGCGTGCTCGTCCTCTCCGCGGTCCGAGGTCCTGCAGTGATTGTCTCCCCCATAGCCCCGCCGTTACGCCGTCAGCCCGAGAGGGGGGAGGCAATAGGCTCCGATGCGGGTCGGGGATGGTTTTCGGTTTCACCCTGATAGTCTACCTTTCGCTATTTGTCTGCCCCGCGGACGACGTCGTCCCCCCAGCGGCCGCATTGCACCCAGCCAAAATAAAAATAAAAA
>NW_026267217.1:223965-230312 GCF_000697945.3 Frankliniella occidentalis | reverse complement strand
TCGCTGGGGCTCAAGTCAAGAGGGATCGGCAAGATGTTTACGGGCATTGTTTTCTCCCTCCCAGTTAAACTAGAACTTTTTTGGAATACAGAAAAGATTAATTTCTTTACTCCTTTCAAAATAAAATTTTAAAAAAAACAAGGAACAAAGAATAGCCTTCGTCCGATAAAGTGTTTTTGTTGTTGTTGTTTTTTTGCGGTGTGGAACCCAATACTACGCGCAGCAACGCTGTTCGCAGATGTGGCCAGAGCGAGAAGAAAACTGGGGAAAGGGGAGGGGACGCAAAGGGAGAGGTGAGAGGTTACATCGGCCTGCTGTCAAAACACGCGCCTACTCAATGCAAAGCCCCTTCCCAGGCCCGCCGCAGAAGTTTCAAGTAAAATACTCGAGCGCGAGTCTGAACAAAACTGAACAATAATACAACAGCAACCATAATGATACGACGGACGCAACTTTTTAACGCGATTTGCCTTGCCGGGCGGGTTGCCGCTGACGCGGTGGGGGGTGCATCACGGACCACCAGCAGTGACGCTCGGCCGCCAGGTCCCACCACCGCGCCACGCCACGCCCCCGCGGCGATCGGATTAAAAACCAAAAAACAATCACGTAGCGCCGGAGCGTCCGCCCGCCAAAGTTCAAATGTGTGACACAATGGTCAAATTAAAGCACGGCACGTTTTTAAGCCAGACCGACACGGTTTCATTACTGCGCGGAGCAGCGGCGGTGTGCGCGCGGCAAGGCTTCATCAGGGAGGGAGAGGGAGAGGGAGAGAGAGAGAGAGAGAGAGAGAGAGAGAGAGAGAGAGAGAGAGAGAGAGAGAGGCAAAGGGAGGGTGAGAGGTGATACGCACATACGGTGCGCGGAGTAGGAGAAATGTGAAATTTATTACACATGTGACGCATGTGACACGTATGAGGATCGCTTACAGATGAGCCCGCTATAAATACGACCACTGATTGGTGGGAAAGGAGAGAGGATCCTGCTCGAGGGAGAGAGGGAGGGAGAGAGAGGGGAAGGGGTGAAGGATTACACAACATGCTGCCACGTTTGTACAAGGCGCGGTGTGAGGCTGTCTCCTGCAAAGGGCGCCAAAAAACAACAAAAAAACAAAGAAAAAACACAACTCAAATACAGGACATGATAACTGTGAGGTTCATATTTGCGACAGTCTGCAGTCGCCGATGTTTGTTCCGACTGCGTATACTGTTGTAGCTAGATGTGGAGTCTCAAGTCAGATACCTCACAAAACAAGCAACAAACCATTTAAAGAAAATGAGATATTTCCTTTTGCGTAAATACATTGTATTTCAAATGTAAATACTTCACCATTCAGCGACATCACACAGCTAAAAATGTGAACAGCCCGCGCAGTCCCTTTTCCTCACGTGACGTCACAGTGGCGCATCCCAATTTTCAGGTCGGCTGCGGCGGGCGAAGGCAGCAAAAGGCGAAAGGCCCTGCTGTGTCGCTGTGTGTCGCTGTCCACAAATCATCCCGGCCCCATTCCATTGGCCGTCACGTGACGTCACCGCCCGCTGATAACCGTTCCGCCGCGGTGGCGCTAATTAAGAGAAGGCCTCTATGCATCCACTGCCGCGAGGAGGTGGCTCGCGGGTTCAACAGCCCAAACTTCTAATCGACACACATTTAAACACCCCGCGCCAGCCAACCGCCGTAAACTTCCAATCGCGAGACATTGTACATGACATGCCCTCCACCGCCGCGCCGCCGTCGCGTTCAATCATCCTCGTGAGGGAAAAGACCGAGAAAGTTATTGGGAATTTTCGTAGGATCTCACAACATCACCCTATAGTATACCACAAATTTGCGGTACCGCAAGAAACGTATGAGATATGGAACAGATACTCAATATTGCACGTTGCTTGTCAATGGTTTTGAGTACAAATTTATTTTCGGATTTCAACATTGATTCTTCGATTTTGCATTTCGCATTTGATTTTAATTATTATGAAACGCAGTGTACATTTAAAATGTCAAACAGCTCGACAATGTTGAACACGTCACCGTTATTTTGCTGCTGTTGTTGGACCGACGTGTCGCGTGAGGGTGTTTTGAACCTCATTAGAGGCGCAGGGAAAACCACGTTCCGTATTACTAATATTGTTGGAAATTATTTGACGATTTCCTGGTAGAAACAAAGAAGCCCCATCGGTCACCGCGCCCTTATCAACGGGTCGACACCAGTGCGCGGGTGCGCAATTAAGTCTCTCTCTCTCTCTCTCTCTCTCTCTCTCTTGTGGCGCAAGGTTAACGACTTCCTTAATCCACAGCGTAGCGAGGAGTTGACGACGACCTTTTTTGGCGTCCGTCTTATCATTGGTGCTTTGAGTACATTGTTATGTTCATCATCTGCCGAGTATGGGTACGTCCCATAGTGTTGCGCAGAGGTGTCCTCAATACAGATCCGTCCGTCTTTAACAATCAAAGAACTGATACGACCGGAGGAGCCTTCCCCCCTTTCTCTCTCTCCCCACTCCCTCCACATGCTCCGCCCCCCCTCTCTCTCTCTCTCTCTCTCTCTCTCTCTCTCTCTCTCTCTCTCTCGCACACACGCAAATGGGTCAGTGGGGGTACGCCTTGGGTGGCGGGGACGCGGTACCGTCAAACGCACCGGGGCAGCCACAACAAGCGCGCCTTACCAACGTCCGACGGCTCCCCGTTTTGCGTGAGCTGAGGTCGCCTTACTTCATTTTCCTGGTATGGCTCTCTCTCTTTTTTTTTCTCCCTCTCCCCTTCGTCGCTCGCAGGTGCAGGTTGGTCAGGTGAGTCAGCCGCGGCTACAGCAGTCCCGCGTCGGTCTGCCCCATCAGCACGAACCACACTGCGAACAAAGCGAAAGCGCATCGCCAGAAGCACTGCTGCAGTGGCGCCCAGCCCAGGTGTTCAGGTCGGGTTTCCATGGCGTGATTGTGACCTCGCTGGGGCTCAAGTCAAGAGGGATCGGCAAGAGTGCCGTTCATCTTTCATATTGTAACTGCAGGAAGATGCCCAAGCCAAAATCAGTCGAAAGACTGGCTACATGCGACTGTATCGACACCAATTTGACCACATAAATGTGGCTTGCGTGGAGACAAAACACGTAAGACGTGACTACCGTCGCTTCTCGCTCGCGCGTGGAAAGGTTCCCCTATTTGTTGTCGTCCCTTCAGTCGTTGGCAAACCTGCAAACAACGCACAAACACGACGACACGACCGTAAGAGCCACCTCATACCTTTCCAAAGCTTATCGGCAGAGGAAAGGGGTTCGCTATCGGCAGCAAACACCTCCTCCCGTAGGGATGAGAACTTCAGCAGCCCCGGTGGCGCCGCCGCGCTACGCCGCCGCGCCGCTCGGAGCGACAGATAACCTTTCTACGCAAACCAGACATGAGCCATACGACGTGACCTGCTTGGGGCCGCTGCCACTTATTTGCTCAGCAGCAGCCAGGGCAGTTTTGACGAGAGATCAACCTCAATACGACCACCGAACGACCGAAACGATATCAATCCCACATCAAATTCAAATAGTTTGTTGTGTAAAACTGCTGATATTCTTGACGCCGCGTTGGCGCTGCCCACTACGTACTGCTCAGTCCCGTGCCAAGGTGAGGTCGTGGAGCTCACATGCGCTATCACTCACACACACATACACACACAAAAACAAGGCACCCACGCCATGGCGGGAACAATATGTACAAAATAACAAACTGTATACTATAATTATAGCTCGCCACGGTCTTATTCAGGAGGAGGGAAAAGGAAAAGGCCGAGTAGAGCCAACACGAGCCTTCGAGACCACAGAGCGGCAGCGTCGCGCCCAGTCAGCTCATCAGGCAGAGGCACCCCGCGATGAGCTGTGTCGCACCGCGCTCCCTGATAACCTTTCCGCCAGGATGTTGCGACACGACTGCGTACGGGGTGACGGGGTGGGGCGGCGTGAAGGGCCCCACCGTGCGAGGCCGGCCCAAAGTGTGTTGGAGACAAGGCTTATCTGGCTGCACTGGCACCACAACAACCCAAATTACCGAACAGCTCGCGTTTGAACAAGCTCATTACTTCAACTCAACAATAACAGAGACGAGTGTATGCATTCCTGTGGTTTTTACCAGGGACCAGGAACAGGCCAAAGTGATGTGTCAATGGAGTAAATTTTACAACTAGAAAAGTCCGTTTTTGAATAACGCAAAATATTCTTGGACTTGTACTTAAATATTGTGATTAATCCAAGATGATTTTCGTTGCATCAATGCCCCTGTTGATTTCGAAAAAGTATAGTGTATGTCTTGCCAAAAGTACATTATTCAAGTACAGGTTAAAGTCAAGAACATTTTGCTTGATCCCAATACGGACTTTTCTGGGTGTAGCTCATCTTGGCGTCAGAATAAATACCTACAGAGTACCTACCTACAGAATAAAATGATACCACACATTTGACGTTTTCCTGCTCGCTGGGTCCCATCTACAGGTACTGACGATGTAAGCGATCCTCGAAGGGGCATGGACCCGCGCTCTGGACGTTATCACGTCTTGAGAGAGGGAAGGGGGAAAGAGGCGTAACCTTTCAACTCATTTACTTCGAAAAAAAATGTAGCGCTGTCGCCACTGGATCTTATGCACACGTCAATCAGAGACGAGAGAGACCAGAAAAGAAACAAGAGAAAAACTGTAGCGGGCTTGACCTCAACACGTGGAGACGAGCGAACGCTGTTTCGTGGTCACCTTTTAAAGAAATAAAGAAGCAAGAAAGACACCGAGTCAGGCAACATATGAGGTGATAAGGAAACGTGCTTGCGAAAAGCGAGGCATTTCGCCCAAATGATCGCGACACACGGTCACCTCGTGGGGCAGACAAGGTTTATCATTTTCGAGTGATTTGAGCAAGGCAAGCAGACGGTTGCCATACAGGTCGTTGATACCCTGCGGAAAAAGGTCTCTCTGTGTTACAAGAGGAAAATACTGTGAGCTTAATTTCGACGTACAACAGTTAAGTTAAATACTTATATAAGGGTCACACAATGTGTAAATAGTGAAATTACTTTTCTGTGTTCAAGTTTTTTTAAAAAAAAGGGTGATTATGAAACGGGATTTCAGGACGCACTGAACATTTCAGGAAGAGGTGGGTTTAGCAACAAAGATGACGTACCTTAAGCTTTCAAATTGACCTCTTCAATTGAAATTTACACATTTTTCACGCGAACATTTTTAGGGGGTAGAATTTCGTCACAAAGCTTAAGTTGCTTTTGAATCGTTGAATATTCTAGCCCTCTGTTCTCAGTCTAGTCTGTTTCTGTCTAGTCCGTTTTTTTATACGTTTAGTAAGTTAGCACTTAGGTGTGGTTTGGTAAAAGTACGATCTTTTCTGTCGAGCTTTGCTGGCCGAGGCACGTGTGCCGGCCGCTCGCTGACCCTTTCCTGCCCGCATCCCGAACTACGTTTCTGACGAGTCGTTATCTCTGCTCGCTCTGACGTTCCGGAAGCGGGAAGGTGGCGGGTCGAAGTGGACCAGCCTCGCCAGGGTTGAGCAACAACCTAGGAAGACCGCGGCGGTGGGGTCAGAGTGCAAACAACACATCAGCATCGGGTTTACTACTGAGGCCGCGATCAACAAGAGAAAAAGGTGGTGACCGAAGGAGGGGCACGCCTTTCCCGCTGACGTCTCTGATGGCTCTGGCGATGGGAAGCTGGCCCGATGTGGCGCGTGTGTGTTCCCACAGGGAAGTACCTGCACACACACACACACACACACACACAGAGCCGGGCGTTCTCTGGTGTCGCTGAGTAGCCAACTAACCTCAAACCTGAGCATGTCGCCTGACGCGGCACAGGCGTGCGGGGCCCTCAGGTGGCTGACGCACGGCATGCAAGCAGAAAGAGGTGAGGGTGAGGTTGCAGGAGAGCGAGGCTGGAGCCTGTGTCCCACGACAGCGAATACAGGAAGGTCAAACAAACAGGAGCGAGTGTGTGTGTGTGTGAGTGTGTGGGACTGTTTGGGGAAAAGTGAGTCGCTTCGCAACGGGAGATGCAGCTGCGAGATTGGATAATCTGCACCGGAGAGGTGCGACTCGGCACCTTGGAGAGATAGAGAGAGAGAGAGAGAGAGAGAGAGAGAGAGAGAGAGAGAGAGAGGCGGAGGGGGGCCGTCGCACCACACACAGCTCGCTGGCGCAGAAGTGACAGCTCAGTTGAACCTTGAACCTTGGGGTACGTTCCTGCACACGCGGCTTGTAGTTGTTGCCCTCAGGTGCGCGCCGCTCGGCCGTGCTTCCTATAACGCTGATCCGACGCCCAGGACCTTCTACGGGCCGTGAGGTTGACACAGGGGGAAAGGGCAGGGGGACGGGAGGGGG
>NW_026267217.1:223118-223915 GCF_000697945.3 Frankliniella occidentalis | reverse complement strand
GGGGTCGCTTTCGCGGGAAAGTCAACCTGACACACACCACAGAGCGCGGGTCATCCGTGCCGGCCTGTCGTCGTCCGAAACCGACACTTTGCAAAGAGCAGTTCTCAATAATCGCCCAAGCAAAATAAGGACTTTGCGTAGTAAGTAAGTAAGAAGTAAGTAAGCACGTAAGTAAGTAATGGTAAAGTAACAGAATTAAAACTCACGGCTCATGCCGGTGATCCAGAGCTAAAATTATTGCTATAGTTACAATGATTTCGCCGGGCTGATTGAAGAGGCTCAGGGCGCGGTGTGAGCAGTTCCGAGAAGCGTGCTCACCGTGTGCCATCGAGACGCGCAGTCACATCCTGTGAATGTGTGTGTGTGTGTGTGCCGATCGGGCCAGACGTATTGTTTGCCTTCAGGTGAATTCGCCGTCAGCACGCGCCACCGTCGCGTGGACACACACACACTCTCTCTCTCTCTCTCTCTCTCTCTCTCTCTCTGCACGCGCGCGCGCGCTCCCTCTCTCCCACCTCTGGAGCAAAATAAAAAGTGCACACCTTACAGAGACGGCCTGCTCACCGGATGCAAGGTGGCGCCATACTTCTTGCCCAACAACGCCACCGCACGATATCAGCAGCGGGAGCTAACTAAGGCCCTACTCTGCTTTACACAGCCACAGACACACACACACACAGACACACGCGCGCGCGCTCGCGCAAAAGAGCAGATCGCAAAGCTGTCAGACGCGGGCTCAGAGCGCAGTGTTAGAATTCGCGCGACCGCGGGATGTTGCCTAAAGAGGGGGGAGGGAG
>NW_026267217.1:205256-222333 GCF_000697945.3 Frankliniella occidentalis | reverse complement strand
GAAAGAGAACCAGGGAGGGGAGGAGGCGTTCTCGCGTTTCACCCGTTTGTACACCTGGGTTAACCCCGCGGGGTGGGGTATGGGGCATGGGGGTTGCAAAAGTGCAGGACATTGCTCAGTGTTGCCTTAGGAGGCGCGGCAGCGCCCAGCTGCCCGCCAGCAGGAGCTATTCGCAGACAGACACGTGTGGTCAGTGGCAGACGCATTATTTGCAGACACCACGGCTCCACCGCTTGCTGCCAGCCTACACAATACCGCGCGGACAAAACTTTCATTCAAGCAAAAAGGAAGACTCGCAAAGACTTTCTGCACGACCTGCACCACCTTTATTAATTTACACGAATCACGCGCGACACGCACGGCAGATTATGACGGTGGTCGCTCGTAACGCAACGGACAAAACGAAATGGTGTCGAATGCCAGTCGACAAAACGGCCGGCAATCAAACAGAGATCCTCTGCTGTCGAGCAAACATTTGCCCCCGCGCGCACACACACACACAGACGCCGATTCCTAAAAAAATTACTGGAAAAAAAGCGTATGGCAAGGGTGAGAGAAAGAGAGACAGAAAGAGAGACGTTATTTTGTCATTTTTTTCCGCAGCCTGGGCGGTCCAGCGCTTGTGCCTGCCGGGGGAAAGTCAGACTGAATCACGCCCATTACATGTCATGCATGCCTATCAAGCCTCTAATTACTCTCTCCATCTCTGTCCCTCTCCACCCCCCTCTGTCTCTGTCTCTGTCTCTCTCTCTGTCTCTCTCTCTCTCTCTCTCTCTCTCTCTCTCTCGGAACATGGCCCACCACCAACGCATGCATACACCAATATTAGCGGCGAAATGAATCTGAGATCACCCAGTGTATGATGCGTCACGACAATGGATTATTCCTGTCATTTTAGCGCGGTTCGGTAGCACTATCTCCAGTAAATAAAATATAGGCCGTGATACATTCTCCAAGTAGTAATAACACTATTTCATGATACTGAGTTTTAACAACGTTTGAAAATGTAACAAAATGTGGAAAGGTAATAATTTATTTCCATAAAAACAACTAAATTGTCTAGAAATGTGGTCGAACTGTCGGTTATTTGTCGCTCGGCCGCCACCTCCCACGGCTAATCCCGCCCCGTCTCGCGGCGCTCCGAGTGAAAACAGAAAAAAGGAAAGGAAAGGAGCCAACGGCGGGGGGAAAAGAAACGATCAGAAATGAAGAAGAAGGACTCTTGTTTTCGCAGCTGACGTTTTCTCGCCAACAACGAAATTACGTTTTATGCAAAGTAAAGCGCGAGAGTCGCAGGCAGGCGCGGCGTGACGCCTCGTCCAGGACCCGTCCAGGACCCGTCCAGGACCGCGGCAAGGACTCAGGAGGAAATTGAGCGGGGCGCGAAGCGAGGAGATAGAAAAAAGAAGAGGATTCGATCACACCGACCGACCAGGACGATGCCAATTGCCATTCAGACAAACTTGTTTTAATTTCTCCATTCTTTTTTTTATTGCATTTCGGTCTTCCCCGCACGTGCGAAACAGTCTTTTGTTTCCGTCGTTATTGCAAGATGAATGAAATCTCTTAGGAGGTGGAAAAAAAAAGAGTGCATACAGTGCCTCGATGTTGGTAGAGTATAATTTGGAAAACGCATCGTGAGAGAAACACAGAAATCTGAAGGGGAATAAAAAGGAAGTTTTAACAGCTTGTCGCTCCCCGCGTCCCCTGCAGCAGTGCGAGACTCACAGCAGATTAGCAGTGTGATCGAAAATTCACAAATAAAAGTAAAAATATTCAAAACAATAACGTGGTGACCGTTCCGGTACTGAAGTGCTGAACTGGTTCCGGTCTTTGCGATACACCCCCTCTCCTTCTGCCAGGGCCGGCGGACGGCTCCACTCCCATACCGCAGATTGGCCCGACTGGACCCAGCATCAGGAAACAAGGCCACGCCGTTTCCACAAGAGAAAGGGGTACAGTCGCGAAAACATGCAGGGAATTCCCCGACCCTCCTTTCAACCCTCATTTAGGGGCTGCATCAACTTTCTCGACTCGGTCTTACCGTGGTTAATTTTAGCCTTCATAATTTTTATTTCACTCGCCTCATCAGGTGGGATGCGAATTAGACATCTGCTGGAAATTGGTGATATTTGGTGGAAGCAAAGGCTACGAAAATCGAACCTGCTTCCTTCTGTCCCACCCCCGCCATTGTGTCTCGCTATCTTATGCATTCCAGTTATCCTCAACAAACTGGACATTTTGTCGTCACGAGCATGAGACGGGGCGGGCCTCAGATACCGACAGGGACATAAGAGGACTAGTAAATAATTCCGATATTCTCGTCGAAAAAAAAAGAAAGGAAGCAAGAAACAAGACGAGGCAAGGAAACACGGAATGAAATAGAAGAAAGGGAGATAAAAAAGGAAGCGCGTGTCGCACGCCGCCGCGTTGTTTCGATGGCCGACCAGGGAGCCACCATTCGCGTTATGCGATATATACAGAAAATACCGCGCGAGCCACCATAACAGCATGCAGCAGCTCAGCGCAAGGGCGAGGTGCGGCCGCGACACACCGCCAAAAAAGTTGACAACAAAATTTGAAACTTACTTACTTCTTCTTGAAAATGCTCACACAATCCAAATTGTCGCATCAAATATTACTCGACAACTTATCGAATGTTAATTTTCACTGTATGCATACTAGTATTAATGGAAACGATAGCACGCACTAGAAAAAATTAACGTTAACAATAAATAAATATAGAACCCTTAAAACAAAAGTTCCTTCAGGATTTTTTTTTTTTTTTTTTTTTTTTTTGAAATACTACGGATTTTCTTCCCCCCTTTGAATGCACCCCGTATCACTGATACTATCGCTGCTCGGACTCCTTCGGCCGGCCAGGGGAGAGGGTGAGAGAGACAGAGAGAGGGAGAGGGGGCATGTTCCATCCGTACAGTGCTCCACCATAGCGCCACACACACACTCCGTCCCCTTGACAAATGCGCAAAGTGTATCTGCTCGCGGATGAAATGAAACGACGACCCGTGGACAGTGCGGCAGCGCTGGAGGGGAGCGAGCCGCACAGCGCCCAAATCTCACGAAATCTCGAAAAGAGTTTTCGGCCCTAACAACGACCGACGCCCTCTCCTCTGCTCCCCCACCGCACACCACCTCGGGGTCCACTTTATCGAGGGCAATCTTTTATATCGGCCTTAACATCGCGAGGGTGGCGGATATGACGCAGTGCATTTGCGCTCCTTCCCCACACAGCAGCGGTTGATGAAATAATTTGCCTGATTGGCTGAGCCAATCGAGAGGAGGAGGTGGCCGGAGGGGGGGGGGGGGCCTTCGATAACTCCCTTCTGCTCAGCCTTTTACGGCAAAGGGGCGTGCGACGTCCACCAGCGATATGGACTACTGCGGGATAGGCAATCTTTTATATTGCCGCCCCGCCCTCCCCGCTCGGCCCCGAAAACCAGGAAATAAATAAATTGCTCGCATGACCGTTAATGCGCGCACTTACATGCAACAAGGGCGTCTTCACGTGGGGCGAGGGGAGCACGGTTGTTACAGTTATGATCCACTGGTGCGACAAACATGGCGAAAGCACTCCGTCTTATAGAAACGCTCTCACCGTGATTCTGGCACCGCGAAGAGTGAGAATGCTACGCACTTTTGCAAATCAGATAGATTGCGGTGAGCCGCAGTTAAAATGCGCAAGCGGATGGAGGCTAGTGACCTCCTATAGAACAAAGGTTTGTTGTAGAACGGAATGCACTATCAGGAGGAAAACAATTAATTTCCGCTCTGACATTGGCCAAATGTCTGGATGGCTCTTATCGTACAGCCGTGCAGCAACAAAAACAACAACAAAATACAGCACAGAAAATCGAAAATTTACAAAAAACAAGGATTAATCTTGGTTTTAAACCATTAGCTGTCGTGGCAGTAGCAAATTTATTTAGTATGAATGATTGGCTGGTTTTTTGAAAAGATACAAATATACGTCTTCAATTTGTTTTTTCAAAGTAAATCCCGCGCAAATCAAAGAGAGTCTCTGGTCCGGTCCGGTGGAGCGCTGCCCGGGTACGGTCCGGCACGCGGCGACACCCCCTGTATTGGCTCGAGACAGCGGGACGTGAGGGCGCGCCGAACGCCCACCTCAACAGGAAAAGGTTTCAGGACGGGAACGTTGAAAAAAAAAAAAAATTAAAAGAAAGGAAAGTTAACTCATACGAAAATTTTCTCCATAGCAGACCGAAATAGGTGAATTTCGCATTCTTGTAGATTGCGTGCGGGAAGTTACCTGGTCTGGTACCCATTCGCACGGTACGGGCCCTGTGATTCCCAGGAGTTTTCTTCATTTTCCAGGGAAGTATGAAAGAGTTCCACGGGTTGCCCTGGATTTGCCAGTAGACCCGCTGGGAGTAATTGCTTGTTTCCAGGGCATCCACTGGGGTTCCAACTCTCCTGGGAATCCCAGGACTCGATTTTACCGTGCGTAAAAGGTGTGCAAAATACTCTAAGGGCCCCATAATATTAGTACCTTGCGGTATATGAAAGGTATCAAAGGGTGCGTTGCGGATTCTTGTGGGTCTCCATAGTACTTTTGCTCTCCCTAAACGTTGTACGGCGACGACTCATAAGCAGCTTCGAACTACTTAACCCGGCCTTTCCTTCTTCATCACATCGAAAGCAGGAAAGGTCAACATTTGTGACGGTCTCTGCATTGTGGGCGAGGCCTTGCTCCCGCCTCCGTGCGTCACCACCGCGGTAAGGTACATACTGCAGGCAGGCCTCCCCCGTCAAAGACAGCGAGGGAGAACAAATGAGTTTTCTTTTGCTCTCGCATAATTTACTCCCATCTTGTTATATTTCGTGAGGGCACACACACAGACACGCACGCATGGGCAGGCAGGCACGCACACACACACACACAGACACGCCCGCCATGATTGCGACTCTGGGTGGGCCGGCCGTGGGCTCAAATACCGTGGCGAATATGACTTTTGCACCGAGCTCATATGGCGCGTGAGGGAATGCCCCCGGAGCCCCCGCAGCCCTGCCGGGGCCCCGCGCCGCCTCTGTGGCGCCGGGGCCGTCTGCGACGAGGTCTGCGCGCCCCCCATGGGGCCCACTGAGGGAATGCCCACTGGGCCCGACCAGATAGCAGAACCTGACACGCCCCGCGGCCTCGGCCAGGCCTCGGCCCTCCCCGCGCAAGGCTGGCTGCTCGAACCGGGCGACCTCCGCCAGGCGACAGAGGCGCCAGTAACGAGGAGCCTCACGTCAGGAAGTGTGCGACAGAAGTCAAACGTAGGGCGACCGCGACGAGATATGTGTCCGTTCGTATGAAAACAAATGAGAGCACTGAAATTGGAGCAAGATCATTATGAAAGTGTAACACCCTCAGCCAGGAAGGCGGTGATTAGAGATAACACGAAAAATAACGAAATTGTGATGAAGGGATTAAAAGTAAGTCACTGTGTTAGTAAGTCACTTACAATGTGACGGACGTCAAAACAATAAGCGACCAAAATAATTCGCAAAAGTGTGGCGAATATCGCGAAAGTGCGACGAAGGTCACGTAAAAGCCACAAAATGAGTCACACAAGAGTGTTGCACGATGGAAAGTGTATCGAGCGTCACACGAGGACGGCGGCCGCGCGCGGCACCTGCCGGGACGGCGCTACGCCCCATTGGCCAGAGGCCTCGTTCGGTAATAACAGGGGCCGTGGATTTATGGAGCCAGCCCGGGCAGGATCATTATGACGTCCTATAGGTCCTGGGCGCCGTACGGGGACCAACGGGGAACCCAACGGGGAACCCAACGGGGACGCGACGAATTGGGGGCCGGCGGTGCGGAAGCAACATCATCCACCTCTAAAGATTTATCTAGCGGGGATGTGCGTACACGCCGGGTGAAACGTGCGCATCCCCACTTCACTTTCTGACTCACTTCACCCTCGGAATCACCCGGCGCCGTATACCACCCCCAATCCCGCAAGGGGGCGGGGGAGGGGGGGGGGGGGTAGAAATATCGCGGTTGATTGGTCCGGATTAGAAAATACAGTACTGCATCCTATGGCGATGCTAGATGGATGCGATAGACGCACAGCAGGACTGGGCGAATGAGGGATATGTGGATAGCGGGGCGGAGGGAGCAGGGGAGGCAGTCACCGACAATCCTCGCTAGAGATGGATAGATAGATAGATAGATAGATAGATAGATAGATAGATAGATAGATAGATAGATAGATAGATAGATGGACGACTTCTCTCTCACCGGGGCGTGGCCACTCTCGCAGAGAGAAGTCCCCCTCGCCGCGGCGCCAACCACTTTCCCCTGATCACACCAGATCACACGAACGCGCGAGGATCCCTGGTCCCTGGTCCGCGCGCCCCGCTGTCAGACCGGCAGACAGACAGACGGACGGACACCACTCCCGCCCCGCGCGGAGTCATCCGCAAATTTCCAAGCCAAATATTTTGCCGGCGACCACGCGCGCTAAGCCTGTCGCGCTGGGGGTGGGGGTGCGAGTGGTGGTAGCGCGCACGCCCCCCACCCTGGTCGTTGTAGTGGTGCTCCCCGTCCTCCTTCTCCTCCTACTCGAGCGCGAGGCGACCGCCCTCGTAAAGTAGGACAAATTAATCGGGCAAGCGTGGCATGATTAGCCGTGTCCACCCTCGGAGAGAGAGAGAGAGAGAGAGGGAGAGAGAGAGAGAGAGAGAGAGAGAATATCTGACCGCCGGGGCCGGCCCGTCGTGTCCACACGTCGTCAAAAATCACACACCTCGTAAAAGCGAGCGCTATCCGTGTTATATGCGACCATGAAAAATTAATACTCGCGTAGTTGGGGGGTGACCGCCTAAGTGCCCTACCCTCTCCGGACCCAGCCGCCGGTGCGGGGGTGGGCCCTGCTGCCAGAAATCACTTTATCGAATCGAGTGCGACGTGTTGGGGGGCCGTCACAAAGTAGTGCGAAAAACGTTGCATTTTTATCAGGTAACACTAATTGATAACGCACTTTTCAAAGTCTTATCAGAGAGGTGTGAGTTTTCAATCTGGTCCTGATGTCAAATCCATACAGACCTCAAGGAGAAGGCTCTGGTAAAGGGGAGGGGGTGGCGAGATGGCCTTCACTCCGTCCCGCCCAGCCGCGCCCCGCGGACCGCCGCCCTGGGGCTGTCTCCTTATGATGCAATCAAGGAATATGGCCCCTCCTGAGAGGTGTTTGGACAACCATAAAGCCGCACCGACCGATCAACTCGAGGGCCGGCCTATGCGTATAATAAAGAAATTACGAGCGACCAGAACCACCCCGCTCCACGCGCGGGGCCGTACAACGTCCTGGAGGAGAGGAGGGACGATCGAGTCGAGTCTCTGGACAGGTTCTTCGACAAGGGGAGAAAAAATCGGTTTTAAATATAGTAATCACCCAAAATGTCGTCTCTATATTCCGTGTTTTTCATTTTTTGTAAATTAGGAAATGAAATGCTTGTTTTCTTTGTCCGTTTTCGACCGCAGGCCTGCTTGGCAGTCAACGCCGTGTACGACAAAGTTGTCTAATACCACCGCGCTGATACCATCTCATATGTGGGCGCCTCCTCCAGGGCCCCCTTGGGGTGCCCGGTTGCGCCCTGGTGGCCTTATGCAGGGCGCAGCCGCTCTTAAGGACAACCGCACAGCAGCCCAACCCCCGCCATAAAGTCGGTCGGCCTGGACGCGGACGTTTCTTGCGGACACAACTCGAGGCGCCACCAGCCGCGCCGCCCGGATTTCCATTTTAATTGGGCCTGGACCGGATCTGGGGGGAGATCAATCCTGTAATCAGGTGATCTGAGACTCTTTATCAGAGTGTTGGGGCCGGAGAGAGAGAGGGGGGGGGGGAGCTCAGATATGCGGGCTAGCAACGAAGGGAAGGGGGTGGAGGGGGATCACATTTTTGTTGTGGTGCAGACAACAGGACCGCCTTCCGCGGGAAAGTCTCAATGCGCCCCCTCTCTCCTCCCGGAAGGAGAGAGGGCAACTAGTGAGAGAGAGAGAGAGCGAGGAGTGACGGGAGAGTATGTGAGAGTGAGAGAGAGGGAAAGGGGAGAGCTGTCGCTACACGTGTCCGCATGTAAAATCCTGAGCGCCGCCAAGACGAATGCGCCGGCCGCCGGGGTCAAGGAGATGCCGACATGTTTCTGCTCCTTGCCGCTGTTGTTGTTGTTCGCAAAGGCGTGAAAACGGCTAGTGTCTAGCGGGCGGCGGCGGCGGGCGGCCAGAGCAAAACGCTTTTTGCTTTTGAAATATTTATTTATGCGTCCTACATATGTCTAGCGATCATCACTGAGAAAGGAGGGACGCCCGCCCGGCTGGACGGGCCGCGCAGTAAGAGGGTGCGCGACAGCTCTCCCCCTCTCCCCCTCTCTCTGACGGCGTTAAGGCATTGCCAACAATAACCACCGCACCACTTCCCTAGGATTGCCCCCCCCCCCGCCCGCACACCCGAGGCAGCCAAAATATAGTGGTCTGCATCGTGCTCATGCAGATCAGCGGGCAGGACGCGAGGGCCGCGCGACAAGGACTGTCCTGGTGGGGATTTACGGCCCGCGGCGGCTCGGCGTCGTGACGGCGGCGCACTGCGCACCGAGAGCACCTGCGGGACGTCAAGGAGGACATCAGGGAACAGCAGAGCCCCTCAATAAGGCCCCAGTACGTTGCTTTCCAAATTCAAAATAAAATGGTTGGTAATTTTCAATATTTTTAGCGTGAATAAAGGAGCAAACTCTCTACTTAAGTGATGTGCCTGTTGTGCATTATCGAGAAATTATTTATTACTATAAACTTTTCCTAATATTACTAAATATTTTCCTATAGTACCACGATTTTAATACTTCACAAAAAAATTAAGAAACAGTAAAGGATTTCGTGATAATATACAAAAGCACAAATCTCCGGTAGTTACTCAGCAAATTTTCTAGTAAAAAGTTTAGATTACAGGGAGAGTAATCAAAGCCCCTTCTCCTGGTGATGGTACCCTGTTACAATAAATTTTCAGCGCCCCGGAGGTCCTCTCGCGTACTAATCTCGGTAATAAGTAGGGGATCGGCTTCTTACGGCGCTCGCACAAAAATATGAGCCAATTAAGGGAGAGCATTCGTTCGGCAAATGAGCGTAACTTATCTCTCAAAGTGGTGTGCGAGGTGGGGGAGAGGGGGAGGGTCATTGAGTGGACACACGGCCCAGTGGACAAAAGACGTTGCCGCCGTCGTGAGAAATCGTTAATTATTATGTCCGAATAAGGATGGGCCGTTTGCATGAAGAACATGAAGGCTGCGCTTTACTTACAAAAATACACAACTGTTTAAAATTTTGAAATTTCCTTCTTAAGAAGAATTTTTTTTTTTTTTGTTGAGGCCGCTACGTGATTGACAGCGTGTGCTAGTGGCTGCTGTTTCAAATTTGCCGCGCATCACTATCGGGCGGTCGCTATCGCGGACCGGAAGCAGACGGCGCCGGCCGACAGCGCTATCCGCACCGGGGGGGCCGCCAAAATATACTAGACAAAAGCGTCCGCACAATGCAGGCGACACTCGGACAAAAAATTTGCGAATTCTTATCTCTCGTCGCTGACTTTGCTCTTCAGTACTCTCCGCACCTGCTGTACGAAGAAAAAGAGTTGCGAGGTAAGGAGGGAGCGACGGAGGAAACACAGCAAAGCCCCGCGGGGAATGATTTTCTCTCGCTCTCTCTCTCGCTCTCTCTCAAACCCACGGCCAAAACTTTATTAAATCGTGCCGAAAATTGAGGAACGAGGGGGAGGAAGTGAAGGGCGGCTCGGCGCAGGTTTGTCCCGCCGGGATTAGCGCCCGCCGGACCGCGGCTCAGGTTTATTCAGCAAATTTAATCTCACGCCTTTCCACTTCCGCCGCGCCACTTCTGGTTTCCGGTTTTCGCTCTTCATTTGATCTTCAACTCAATATACACAAAACTAAGGATTATTTAATAACGAGTCTCTTTTCAGTACATAGTGCGAGTTTATTTGAGTGATTTTTCCAGCACAGGAATGAAAAATTAATTCAAAGACGCGAAAAGTTTGTCGACACGTGTACATCGCGTGCGCGCCAGTCGTACACCGGCCTTATTGCGAACAAATATAATATCAGATCCTGCGTTGCCTTTTCTCTAATCGAAACAATCTGGGGCGCCCGGGTGCGGAGGGAACTTCTAAAACGGAGCGGTCGCCACCTGCTTGCCCCCACCGCCCCTCCCCCGACTTGCTCCTGATGGCTGTTGATTCCTCGGCAGCGAGCAGCATTCTGCTTCTCCTCCGCATTTCCGTCCAAACTTTTCGATATTGCCGTCGGAATCTAATTCACTTTTACCTCGGCTAATGCCGCCCGGGCCCCGCTATGCCTATTCCACACAGCAGCAACCCTCTCTCTGCGCCAAATATCTGCATGTCTCCTTTCTATTTCTTCTCTCTTGCACCCCTTCCCTAGTCACCCCTTTTCCCGCCACGAGTAGGCTTATAGTCGCAGTACAGCTGAAAGAGTTTCAACCCCCCCCCCCCCAAAAAAAGAGAAGAGAAATAATTACAATTTTTAGGTCGTGCGAACATCAGTATATTAGGTAGAGACTGTAAAACTGCGCGCCTTGTCGAAAGAAGAGCTCCGCTTGTTTAAGGTATAGGACCCTGGTGAAAAAATACCGAAAAATCGCATAAACGTCGCATTAGTGAGGTTAAAAACGGCCTAGGGGCTCGTAGACCAAAAACTCGACCTTGAAGTTGTAGAACAGAGCTCTCTGATGTAAACAAGATGTGAACGAAATTTTTCCGTCAGAATTTGAGACACCTGGAACTTTTTCCGTAGAGGCCTGAGACCCGTACGGGAAAAGTTCCAGGTGTCTCAAATTCTGACGGAAAATTTTCGTTCACATCTTGTTTTCATCAGGGAGCTCTGTTCTACAACTTCAAGGTCAAGTTTTTTGGTCTATGAGCCTCTGGACTGATTTTCACTTTTTCTCTAGGGTCCTACCTTAAAAACAGCCCCTAGAAACACCAACGGAAAGGTGACTGTTTGTCACCTCTTTGCCGTGCAGCGTACATTCCTGCCCGTACTTCATCTCGGCCTCACGCCCTCCAAGTACCTCCCCCGGAGTCCCTCGGCGCGGAGGAGGAACCCCCTCCACCCCCTCTCTCCGGCATACCTCGCATACGAATGGCGCAGCTTATGTCTTACTTCTCAAATTGGGCCGTTGCCTCCGTTATGATTCCCTCGTCTCACTCTCTCTCGCGCGCGCTTCCTTCCACTGCAGGCGGCCAGCCGCCAGTCGCGTGGGCGGACAAAAAAACAAATTCCTTTCGCCGTCAGTGACTTGAAAACGTCGAAAAACCGCGCGGTAGGTTTGGCAGTGGTTACATCGTAATGGTGAGAAAGGGTCGTACAGACAGGTCCTTAGCGCTATTGTGCGGTCAGATAAACGAGTTTAATTTTTAAAAATTGCGTTATTTGACAAATTCTTTGCCAAGCATAGAAAAATATTGACAGTTCAACAAGCAGTCATAAATCCTTTCTAAAGCTAAAAAAAGGAAAGGAATTCATTCCGCTGCAACTTTACATTCAATAAGCGCACTGCAGATAACTTGACTTATTGACTTTGTCGTTTTGAAATTCATCCTCTGTTTCTTCTGTTAATTTTTTCACGATCGTGATTTTTTGTCACTGTCATATTTTTCTACTTTTTTTTAAAATCCGGATTATCTGTCAAGTATGTTCCAGTATCCTTTAGAGTATCTTTCAGTATCTTCCGAAACCTTCCCAAATACATCCAGTTTTCTCTCCAGTATCCACTCCCTGGCCTTTTCTAATTAATGACTGGACCCTGGCCCGCTGCTGCTCGGCGCGTGTCGCGAGGCGGGGATGGATCCGGATATGGATCTGGGCGCGCGCACGGAGCTTCCTTCCGGTCGGTCCAAGCGCGCGCTGCTCGGGGTGCTTGTGAGCCCGTGGGAACGGCAGGATAACGCATCAAAAAAGAAACGTTCTCCAGGAGGTATTACTTCTAGGAGGTTTCAGTTGGGATTCTCGAAACTTCCTCGGGTTTTCTTAGGAGAGGTCACTGAAAATTGCGTATTGCCGCATGTCGATCACTAGGTGATAACGCGGTGCACATTTCAGTTTTTGTGGAATATTTTTCAAACGAGCCCTGAAATTGTTGAAAGCACCACTGAATTTCTCGCAAAATTTCAGATCAAACGAGCCTACATGTGATAGGGTTCTGAACAAAGCCCAGCTTTAAATTCCATATGGAATTCCTGTTAATTTCCAGATGGATCTGGTTTTTCCATATGGAATCTCGTTTCCACAATGGAATTTGGTATGGAATAATTTTCCGGTATGGATTTGTGAAAATCCACTATGGAACTTGATCTGGAATATTTTCCACTGTGGATTTGTGATTTTCCACTATGGATTACTGATTTTCCATTATGGAATATTTTCCATTATGGTCGGCTGTATTTTTTCCACTATGGCTTTGCAAATTAAATCATAACTTTTTAACTAAGTGTAACACAGAAATTCTGACTGAAGCACTGCGAATAATAGGTCAAAATGTTCACTCTTTGATAGAAAAGTAAAAATCGCGATTCTCAACTCGGCTGTATCTTCGTAACAAGTTGTCGAATCGAAAATCTGACCGCATATTTGGCGTTTTTAGCGAAAGTTCACATGGGTACGGTGTCCTTTACCGTAAACAAGCAGCTTGGTGATTGATGCTTCTCCATGCTGGTTTCACAATCCAGATGGATTTCACTATCCATATGGATGTGTGTTACATATGGAAAATTTTCCACAGCAGGAAATATCCATAGTACAAAATTCCACTCTGGAAAGTGTTCCAAATTACATCTGGAATATAATCCATATGGAAATTCGACAAAATCCAGACCAGGTATTTTCTATACTAGAAATCCATATGGAATTTAAAGCTGGGAGGTTCTCTAAGAACACGTCTTATTCCGTGTTATTATTTGAACTCCAAACCATATCACTTGTAGGCTTGTTTGATCAGAAATTTAACGGGAAATCCGATGGTGCGTTCGAAAATTAAATCTCAGAGCTCGTTTAGAAAATATTCCATGGAATATTTCGTGCACGAAAACTGAAATGAGCACCGCGTTATCATCTAGGGATCGACATGCGTTATTACGCAGTTTTCAGTGGTACGTCCAAGTCAATTTTTCCTGGAATATACGTGGCAGTGCAAACTGCATCAATTAAGAAAATCAAGCATGCATTTTCTGGGAGTTTTGTCACTGAACGTGGCTTGAGTGTTATTTGTCGAAAGTGTAGTATCCAGGGACACTGGACGACCCTGGAGGAAGTAATACTGCAGATTCTGTGGAGGTAGAACTTTACTTGGGGACGGCGCGTGTTCGGGTGGAGGGAAGGCCTCCTCTTCTTCTCCTTCTCCTCTGCCGATCTGATTTTATGACCGTAGGGTTGGGTCACTCCCCCCCCGCGGCACAGGAAGCCCAAAAGTCTTTTTATTAGCGGCTGTGTTTCGCGCACGGGCGGCCTGGCATTCACACACACGCAATAAAACTACACGTCCAATAAACATCACTAGCAGGATTCGCCTACGGCGTGTTTATTTTTATTTTTTTTTTGACTGGAATTGAGGATAGTTTTTTTCGGGTACCGAATACAACTTGATTCTTTTATTTCCCGAATGAAACGATTTTTGCCTCTCCCCCTGTCGCTTTGCTACCCCCCTCCCCTCCTCTTTCTCGCTCTCTCCCGCTATTTCTGATAGATTCCCCACCACTTTGGCCGGCCCGTCTGCCCCGGAGCCATCACGCACGGAGAGGCCGGATTAGCGCGTCCAGGACGTGGTCCAGGAGGGCCGCGGCTCTGCTCCACATCCCAAGCGGCTCTCCGGTGGCTCTCCAGTGGCTCCAGCGGCTCTCTAGCAGCCATCCAGTGACTTCAGTGGGTCTGCTCCAGCCGCACTCCAGTGGCTACAGTGGCTCTATCTTCGGTTCTACTCCAGTGGCTCTATCTTGGGTTCTACTAAAGTGCCTCCCCAGAGCTTCAGTGGCTCCAGCGGCTCCCCAGAGATAGCTTCAGTGGCTCCAGCACCTCTGGTTCCAGTGCATCTCCAGAGGTGCTCCACTGACTCCAGCGGCTCTCCAAATGTAGCTTCAGTGGCTCCGGCACCTCTCCAGAGCTCGAGTGATTCCAGCGGCTCTCCTGAGGTACCTTCAGTGGCTCCAGCGCCTCTGGTTCCAGGTCTCTCCAGATTTTATCCAGGCTCCTGCGGCTCTCCAAAGGTAGCTTTAGTGGCTCCGGCGCCTCTCCAGAGGTAGCTCCATCAGCTCTCCAAGAGCAGATCCCAGCGGCTCCATCGGCTCCTGTGGCTCCAGCGGCTCCAGGGGTGGGATCCAGCAGCTCCAGCAACACAACATTTCCCCGCCGCCGCGCCGCCCTCCCTTTCCACTCGCGGAAGATGTTTTATTTCCCGTTTTACTGTGGCGGAGCGCAGGGGGCTGCGCCGGGCTGCGCCGGGCTGCGCCGGGCTGCGCCGGGCTGCGCTGTGCGGCGCTGCCGCGTAGGCTGTTTTCGTGTTTATATGGTTGTATTGATCATTAGATCGTGAGTTATGACAGCGTCCGCCTTTGACGAAATCATTTCTCATCCTCCTTGTTCGCCGCCGCCCCGTCTGATTTCTTTCCCTCTCCCCTCTCTCTTCCTGCTCCCTGCTGATCCTGCCATCGTCGACGAACTCCTGCCCTACACCACCTACCCCTGCGCCGTCTATACTGAGACGTTACTTTTCTCAACAAGTAAGTGTCGCTACTCGTTTCAGCCCGGCGGCACGCCTCAGCTGGTAGGCCCACTGCCAGCAAACCCCTTTCCGTTTCAACGCCGCGCCCCGCCATGCCCCGCCACGCCCCGCCACGCCACGCCACGCCCTGCCGCGCCCCGCCACGCCCCGCCACGTCGCACGCAATAAGTCATTAGGGGCGTATCTGCATTCCGGCCCGGGCCGCGCTCCTCCAGGACTTTGAGGTCAGCAGTAAATCTCTGGACCTCTCCTTCTAGCCGCCCCCGGCACTGATAACCAGCAGGCGATTCAATATTATTTGGATTCCAAGAATCCTGGAGGATAAAGAGCCCCGAGGGCGACGAGTCCCTGCAGGACTCTGCTGAGGCGTCGAGTTTTTGATGCTGAGGAGTCAGGAGTCCTTGGAGGATGAGGACCTCCAGGATCATGGAGGAATCGAAAATCGTTGAGGAGTTCAGGAAAACGAGGACCTCCAGGATAGGGCGAGGACCTCTAGGATCCCGGAGATATCCTGCGAATGGCGAGAACCTCCAGGACCCTGGAGCTCTACTAGAGGGACTAGCTCTATGATCCTCGGCTCGATCCTGAAGCAATGCTGGGGCATGCAACACCAAGGGCTGACGAGTCCTGCTGGAGGACGACGCGTCCAGGAATAAAAGTCCCGAAAGAAACCTCCTTTATGGAGTGCGGGTGTGATGGACTTTGTGGCCGAGTCGCCGTGACGTATGTGGGCGGGGGACGGCTCGACTTTGGTTTATATGAGACTCAGGGGAGGCCCCCGGCCGCCGCGCGGGTCGGGCAGCGGGGCGGACACGGGGGAGGAACGGAGGAAAAGAGGTACAGAAAGAAGAGGGTCCAAGCCGCAGGGGAGAAACCGACCGGACGGGGTCCCGTAGGTAAAGGAAGTTGCGGGGAGGAGGAGGAGGAAGAGGAGGAGGAGGAGGGCCGGAGGAGGAGGACGAGGACGAGGAGGAGGGGAGAAGAAGGAGAACTATCGTCACGTGGGTATGTACAGGTCTGGCCATAACACGAGAGAGGTCCCCCGCGGGATCCGTGGAGCGGGTCGCTCCTTCTGTTTATCTCCAAAGGGGAGAGGGCGAGAGAGGGGGAGAGCGAGAGGCAAGGAGGCAAGCGATTGATAAAAATCAGTCATTTCGCCGCTTCCTGATTTTACGCCGACAGCCCTCACCGGCCGAAGGGGAGACGCCCCTCCGCTTCGTCTCTCTCTCTCTCTCTCTCTCAGTTCGTCTCACGGGGCTGCGGGCAGGCCCTGGGACAGCCTAGACCACAACAGCAATATTTCTCTTTTCGCCTCACACAGTGCTAAAAATAAAAGACGGGATTTGTGAGGAGAGGCACAATCCAGCCTGATAGTAAACCTACAAGGTTGTCACAGGACCGGAAGTCGTGTGCCCCTTTTACGTGCGCAGAAAAAAAATATTGCTCTTCCCAGAGGTCACCCCCTCCCTCTTTCCACTTACGTTTTGTACGCGGTGATCGCGAGAGCAAGTGTGTCCCAATGACCCTTCCCCCGCGAGGACAGCCCCAGCGTGTTCGGACGCAGCCCCGTGCCACGAGGCCGTTGTGTAGCAGCAGTGGTCCTTTCTTGTGTCGTCCTCCAATTACCAACGAGGCGATACACGCGTGCGCTCACACGCACACACACACGCACGCACACGCACGCACACGGCAGCGGAACGAATAGCCAATAGCAGGGTCGTACCGCTGTTGCCTGTTCGATCAGATACCGCGCGAGGAAGACCCTCACCACGGCTGCCACCACTACACATTCTCTCTCGCTTTCGATATCACCCGATCGAGATCTCGAGCGCCTGCCTGGCCGCCAGCCGCGCGCGGGGAACATTTTAAATAGGAAACTCATCCGCCCGTGGTTAAAGCGGAATGAATAGAAATGAAGAGCGGCGGAGAGAGAGGGAGAGAGAGAGGGAGAGAGAAAGGGAGGTAGAGAGAGAGAGAAAGGGGGAGAGAGAGAGAGAGAGAGAGAGAGAGAGAGAGAGAGAGAGAGGGGGCGTGGACGCAGACTAGGAGCGGCCCTGGCGCCTGCGAGGTGGGCAACGCACTGGCCACGCAGCACACGGCTGTTGAGCGCGCGGCCCGCCTAGCCAGGCGCTCAGGGCCCGGCCCCTGCGCGACCAGCGCGACTCGTTCTCTCTCGCATTCTCTCTCGCATTCTCTCTCGCTCTCTCTCTCTCTCTCTCTCTCTCTCTCTCTCTCTCTCTCTCTCTCTCTCTC
>NW_026267217.1:201037-205206 GCF_000697945.3 Frankliniella occidentalis | reverse complement strand
CTCTCTCTCTCTCTCTCTCTCTCTCTCTCTCTCTCTCTCTCTCTCTCTCTCTCACTCACACACACACACACACACACACATACAAAATACCCCTCCACGTCGGTAAGACTCTGATGCGGTCCCCAGGGAGACGGGGCTAGCAGGCAACATCCCTCTACAATTGGCGATGTATGGACTGTTAATGGCCACCCCTACTCCCATACCCTCCCCCTCCCCTCACTCCAGGCGCCGCTTTCCGTCCGAGGACCACGCTGGCCTGCCGGGGGTGGGGGCCCAACGTCTTAATGAGAGGGTCCCACTGTATCGCGCGGCAGTTTGTGGCAAAACACACACACGCAAACACATAGCAAGAACCGTTTCCATACAGCAACACAAATACCAATAAAGTTCGTTGTTATTATTATCATTCATTCATTCATGCCAGCAGACTTTGTCCTCATGATGATGGCACACAACTGCCGCACACAGCCTATGGCCTATATGACCTGCGGCACCTGGCGGCAACGATGTTGTACTGCACAGTATATGCACACACTGGTCTATTAATTATCCTCTCCCCCCTCTCTCTCTCTCTCTCTCTCTCTCTCTCTCTCTCTCTCTCTCTCTCTCTCTCTCTCGCCAGGAGCGCCGTGAATGAGCCCGTTCTGCACTTCATCTCGGCCCGGGACGTCGGCGCTCGCTCCGCGCGTCCCTGGAGGCCACTTGCGCGGACAGCACCGGGGCCGGCGGCGGCCATCTGTCTCGCGAGCGGCGGTATAAACACCAAATAAAAGTTGCGTTAAGGGCCGGCTCGGCCCGGCGTGATTGGCGATCCGTAATATGAGAGAGTGAGAGTGAGAGAGAGGGAGGGAGAGAGACAGAGAGAGAGAGAGAGAGAGAGGGAAAGAGAGAGAGACTGCGTCGGACTGGCTTTTATTGGCTGACCACACTTGGCCAGGTCCGATGACCACTGAGGTCCACACACACACGGCTATGAATTCCTCTCCACTCGATCGCAGCGAATCGAGAGTCTCGATCGAGAGAGTCGGCTGGCCCCCTCGCCCGCCCCGCCACCCCGATATCCATCGCCACGGAAACCACTTTCGATTACGGCGCAACGGCGTTTTACAGCGGAAGTGGCCAATATATAAACCCCGTGGAAAAGAGGGAGAGAGAGGGGGAGAGAGAGAGCGAACGCGCGAGCGAGAGCGGAGAGCCTCCGACTGCCCCTGCCTCTCTCGCTTTCGCCCTCTGAATGGCTGTAAGACAAGCGGCAAGTGGGTATACTAGGCATTCCCCCGGGGAGGGACGCGCGGATCCGCTGCCAAGTCGTGTCGAGGTCCTCGCAACGACCAACCGTCCTCAAGCGAGGAGCCGAAAGCGAGTCCGGGATGATGATAGGGAGATTAGGTGATCCGCGAGGTATACATACAAGTACCCATCTCAACAGGACGCAAAGTTTTTAAGATTTCCATTGGGCAAAATTGAGCTCTTTAAAGGGACGAGGACATGCTGCAGAAAGAAAATACACACTATTTTCCGCGGAGTGTACATTTTGGCAGGAAAGGCATTTGCGATATGATCCGATACGATAGCAACAGCCCCGGTGAGCCGCCGCCACGCATCCCCTGTATGTGTTTTTTCCCTCCATAGACTCCCTTCTCCTGGCCGAGAGAGAGAGAGATGATATCGCATAGGTGCGTGCGCGTGGGGAGGGAGAGGCGCCAAGGGAGGGTCGACGGAGCCAGAAAAAGTCACACTATTTTCTCTCTCCAAAACCTTGAAACAATTTTGAAAAAACAACAACATTTCGACGAAAAATAATGGAACACCGAGATTTGTTGGTCTCTTTTGCCAAAGATAGGCTAGAAAATGGAGCTAGGATAGCGGGGTGGAAAGAGGAAAAAGAAATAAGGAGGGAAGGAGAGAGGAAGTGGCGACTAATCCTGGTTGCGGTCAGTATGACAGATAGTGCGCGGACACCCAGCAAACACACTTGCACTACACAGACCGGCCGCCGGCCGGGTGTTGGGGAGGTGGGCCATGAATCAAAAAAGAGTACAGAGTATACAGCTCCTCCCGGGGCCAGTTCCGACTCCGGGCGAGAGGAGAGCGGGGGGAGGCAGGGAAGAGAGGGGGCGGCTCGTCGTTCAGACAAACGAAGACCAAGTTCGGGGGTCAGATCTCGAGCAATTACTTAGCGAAGAAGTCCCTCTCCCAGATAGCACGTCTTGCTCTCCGGCCGTGGACGCCACCTCAGGGACGGCGGGGGGAGAGAAAAGGGGGAAGCAAGTGGGGAGGAAGGGCCAAAGCAGAGGTGGCGCTGAGGAGGCCCAGGACATAATGAATTCATCGAGCGTTTGCCACGAGCTTGACCGGAAGAGACACGGTTCGCAAAAGGGTGTGTACTGGAGCTAGGGAGAAGTTGTCGAAAATTAACGGCACAGTCGGTAATAACTTTGAAAATTAATATAAATAGCACTCGGCCAATAACGAGTCTACAAAAAAGCGCAAGCACTAAGAGGACCTCCTCGGTCTCGACTTTCACTTATCCGATATCAAAAGTCATTTGCGTTACCTTCAGAGAGGAGGGAGCGAAGACGGAAAGAGAAAGGCTCCTCTGCCGCGATAATATTGAATGGAGGCGAGGCGACGATAAGCGCAGCGTGTTCCGAAAAACCTGGTCGCGCTCTGTCGCTCAGGCTGTTGCGTACCATTACAGAGAGAGCTAGACAGAGAGAGAGAAAGAGAGGGATAGAGAGCAGCTAGAGGGGCGCTAACAGCATCGGATGCAGCCCTGCCCAGCGAAAGGGTAGAAACGGCAGCACCGAGCCTCAGCGAGTTGAAAACTTTTCTTCGGATTCTTCGGCAAACGATTTCTCCCGCTCTCTCTCTCTCTCACTCACTTTCTCGGCAATTAAAAGGAATCAAGGATTTAGTTTTAGGAAAGGATTACGAGATAAGATGACGTCTATTCCATTATTCACCTCGACTTGGTTCTCAAAAAAAGAAATAAAGGAGAAAGAAAATTAAAACTAGTTTCATGACAAAGGGAAAACTGTCCCTGAAATTTGTTTGTTAAATATGTTTCAATTCGAAAGAAAAAATGCGCTGGGAACGTTACCACGACGCTTGCAGGTACAGGGTAACTGGGCGCTCAAACGAAAAAGGCGCACCGACAAGCTGCTGCGAAAGAAAGGGCTGCTGGAGCAAAAGAACAGCGGGGCCGGGCAGGCTCACTTTCTCACGATAGTAATTAATATGAAGGATTGGAGGCATCTGCCGCTAGACGAGGAGAAAAAATTAGAGAAGGCAGGAGTGAGAGAGAGAGAGGTAAATGTACGGGCAGACCTGCGGGGAGGAGGGGGAGGGGAAGAGAGAGAGGGAGAGAGGAGGGGGGGGGGGGCAAGGCATTCGGCAGCCCAGCCGGGGCGGCGCAGCGGCGCTCGGCAAAGGGAGTTGATTGAGAGGGAAGATGTGCTTTCTTTAATTAGAGTTTAACGTCTTTATTCGCCGCTCTGCCGGAGAAATTTCTCATACCAACGCAAGCTCACTTGCGTTTCGGATATAACGGAAACCACTGTACAAAACTGAATGCAAAACGCCATGGAAATCTTTCCATGTACATCTTCTTCAGGTCTTTAGGGAAGCACAGTTAAAAAACAAGAACAAAAAGGAACAGTGTTGCACAGTATGGGGGGGGGGGACCCGCTAATTTTAGTCGGATCTCACCCCCCGCCTCTCGCGGCCTTTTCCACGGCGCGATGCGTTTAAGAACAACATCAAGGGCGTTTCACTGGAGGAAACAGCAGGAAAAGGAGAAGGGGGGGGGGGGGGGCTCGCCCGGGTGAAAGTGTTTCCAGAAGGGGTGGGGTAGGAGAGGGGTTACCGCCAAGCAGGCAAATGGTCTGGCTTCTTTTAGGAGAGTCTTTAGTGGCCCCTATAGAAGGGAGGGTGGTGGGGGGCGGTGTGTGCCAAACGTAAGGAGAGAAGTGGAACCGTGTGCGGGACTGCTACCCTTTCAACCCCCTTCCCCCTCCGCCGTGGCGTTACGACAGGCATCGGCAACGTTCATTAAACTTAATTAAAAGAAGTTTTGAGGGGCGCGCGCCTAAAGAGAGGGAGAGAGAGGACAGATCTAAGTAGGCTACTGTTTTCCACGCGGAGAGCACTGAGACGGAGGAGGCGGG
>NW_026267217.1:195261-200987 GCF_000697945.3 Frankliniella occidentalis | reverse complement strand
GGGGGGGGAGATTCCATCAAGTACTGGTTCAACTAGTCGGCCACAACGTTGTCGTGCAGAAACCTCCGGGTACTTTGTAAAACAGACGAGCGTGGGTGCATGCAGATCGAATCTGTGACGTTACACGAGATGACGGTGAAGGTTGGGGTAGAGCGAGTGGGGGCGGGCGAGCGTCCATGCGGGTGCCACGTGCCGCAGCCCACATCGGCACCTCCTGGAGCACCTGAGGGAGGGGAGAGAGAGAGACGCTATCTCAGCGCGAACCTGAATAAAAAGAACCTATAATATTCCATAAAATGTCAACTATATTGTGGCTTCTTTGAATGCTAACCTTCTGCAATGACCATTTAGAATACTCCATAATTTGTCTTGACGTTGTGGATGCTGAGGGGCCGTGCCTAGCCCAAACCACGTGACTTCGCGGCTAAAATATTATGTGGTCCCAATATCAGGTCATTAGTGTCCTTGAGGTATAAATATTTTCTCCTTTCGACTCGAATGATCGGTGTTTTGGGATCCCTCAAGTCATATCACGTGGTTTGGGCACAGCCCCTGAGCTACGCCGTCAACCCCGCCCCAACCCCTACCTCACCTACGCCGTCGGCTCGATGTGCCACGGCGCACCCGCTGAAAAGTCGGACGGGGAGCAGAAGACGAAGGAGAAGAAGACTCTTTGCAAAGTTGGTGCCAGGCAGCAGAGTGCATGTTGCTGCCTGGGAAGTGGCTTTTCCGCGTGGCCGGGTCGGGCCGCAGCAGTACGGGATCCTGCCATGCGAGGGCGCGGCAAAGTGGGGCGTTCCGTGAGGCGTTCCGCGGAGCGCTCCTAGGTGCTCTGTGGCACGAATACACTGCCCGTCGATGGGGCCAGCGTCGTCTTGCTGGACCAAACAAATTTTACTTGGCATGCGTGGTGCTGAGACTAAAAACAAAATTTCAGTTCATCATTTTAATCGACCATTTCACCGAATGGGGAAGATGAAAGAAAAGAAAAGCACCGGGTGTGATCAAAACCATGATCAAATTTTGACCATTTTCTGCTTCTTGGCAAAAACAACATTTCTGGACTAGTTGGTGTGCCACAGAGGTGGGCAAATGCGACCCACATACTGTATTCGTAGCTGTTTCAGGTGCTTTTTGATTCTTTTCTTCCTTTCTTCCACATACGGTGCAATGGTCCATTCATTTCAAAACTACGATCATTATCGAACGGGGTGAAAAGCCAGATATGTTTTAATCGCTGTCGACCGTTTAGGTAAGAAAAATTTAGCGGGGCGACGGCGGCGGCGGTATCTTCTAGGGCTCCTTCCCCATCGCCCCCGTGGCGGCGGACTTAAGCCCCTGGCTGATGAGACGTCAACGGAGGGACCGTCGCCATCTTCACCTTGACGCGGACGAGACGACGGCTGTGATGACGAGGCTCCCAGCCCCCCGGGCCACCCCCGGCGGCGCCTCCAGGAGCAATTGGCACATCCCTTAGGGCCAACGACCTGCCCAACACCCGGGACCAGTCTCCACCACCACCAACCCCTGACCGATCACCTTTTTTTTATGCAACCATTCACCAGTCAATCAAAACGAGTTTGTAATTACACGTCGTGCTATAGCAGACCCCCCTCCCTTCCCTCTCTCTCTCTGTCAAGTCTCCCTTTCTCAATTTCGCTTTTCGGGTGCACCCCCTGGTCTGAACCCTCGCCACTGGCGGTGTGTGTGAGTCCTTGAAGAGGATCTTATAATGAATCCTTTCTCATTCGCGCTTGCTCCTCTCTCTCTCTCTCTCTCTCTCTCTCTCTCTCTCTCCACGCACTCACGGCCGACCACCCCCCTTCTAGCGTGCGGCTGGTCTTTACCGCGCCAAATTAGTAAGTGCTTAGACGCCACCTGATGTGCGGGGAGAAGGGGAGCGGCGGTATGGTAATGTGATGGGGCTTAGGAGGGTGGAGAAAGTGGACAGCCCCGAGGCCTACACCACGTCTGGCCGGAATGGCTCATTCTTCCGGTGTTGGTAATGAAGAACGGGGCCAGAGGAAATCTGTCGGGTCGATGGACTCTACTCTAGACCGTGTTGCCGACACCGAAATAATTTAAAGTAGGCGTAGACGTGTCCGCGTGTCACTTAGTCACCTAACCCCGTAATACGCACACACACGCCATACAAGATTAGACAACACAGGAAGTCGACTGGACGATAATCACGAATCACGTCGTCCTGGAACCGTCTAGCGCACTACTTTTTCATGCGTTTCCGCCCACGATAGACGCCTGCCAGGAAACTGTGTTTTCCCTGCCTTTTTTCCTGATGACAACATAGACTATGACTAGGGATCAATAGAATTGTTCTTGAAACTAGGGAATTTACTTGGATCTTGAATCAACGACATTGACCTTAAATAAATATAAGGATTTTTTTCCTTTCTTTAAGGAAAAATTATCTTAATTTGAAGAAAAGTCTTTAACACAACGAATTTTTGTCGTTAAACCAAAAAAAAATCCTTTAAACAAAATCAAAATTTTCCGTATGTTGTTTTCAAGGCAACGATTTTCTGGGTGTGCGGACATCCCAGAAAGGTGTTGAGCCACACCTTATTCCAGTGTAGCAGCAAGCGCCAGGCGCTGCAGGGCCAGGGAGGAGAGGGTTGGTCTAATTAGTGTATTCCGAAACATCAAGTTTTATAACGGCGGCCAGCGCACCGCACTCGGAAACAATTTTATTTCGCGCAGCTCTCCTCGTCCCCGCAGCCGCAGCAGGAAGTTGAAATTGCCAGCGAGAGCGCGCCAAATTTATTGGCAAAGTCGCGGAGGCGGCAGACAGGCAGGCAGAGTCGTCTGCTATCCGGGAGGCCGGAAGCAGAAAAACGCACAGTGAGAGAGCGGGAGAGAAGCAGAGAGAGACATAGAGAGCAGAACACCTTTCTTCTGTGGGAGAGCAAGTATTTTTGAATTGAGTCTATGCGCATCCGTTATTTAAGATTTTGTGCTGAAAGTGAGGTTGTTTAGGTTTCGCAAGCTGTGCGGTTGTGTAGGTTTCGGCATAAATAACCCAGCGCGTCTCTGCTGGACCGCCAACCCTTCCCGGCCGCACGCGCGCCTTAATTCTGCATTAACTTTGTTGGCAAACTCTTTTCGCAGCGCGCAGATCTAGCAGGAAGGTGCCCGGGCCCCCGGATTGCATGTGCCAAATGGAAGAAAAATGTATAAAGTAATTACGGAAAATTTAATTAGAACTAATTAAAGACCCCAAAAGACTTACGCCCGGCCGGGCGAGCGGCGAGCGCGCGAGCGCCTGGCGGCTGGGCACTGAAGTGTGAGAAAGTATCTCAGTCACTTGTTCTCTCCCTTTCGCACGCCATCTGTGCCGGCCCACCACTACCCTTCCATGAGGGAGAGGGCAGACGGAGAGAAGGGGCAAATCTAGGCACTTGAATGCGGACATAGACAAAGTTATAGAATTGCAAGTGAAAGTCGGTAAAAACACTGGACAATAAGTGAGTCGATGGCGTTGTAGCATAGGGGCTAGCATTACACTGGGCTTTGGAAAAGGTGAAAGCGAATGATAAAGAATAAGAAAATGAAGATTGATGAGGTGTTGCACGTGCAGCAAGCCACGGGCTGACAGGATGCAGCCGAGGTGTCAGGTGACTGCGGGCGTAGGGCTACCTGCATCCCACCTGCAGTGCCTGGCGCCATCCGGGACGCGCCACCTCAATAGGAGAGAGAGAGAGAGAGAGAGAGAGAGAGAGAGAGAGAGAGAGAGAGAGAGAGAGTGTGTGTGTGTAAGAGAGGGAGTGTGTGTGTAAGAGAGAGAGTGTGAGAGAGTGAGAGAGAGGAAAAGAAAGGAGCGGGGCGAGGGAGTTGGAGGAGGGGATGCGGCGAAGAAAAAGGTGCTGTCCATGGGGGAGAGGAAGGTGAATAAATGCATACAGACCTTTCTCGAGGGACATTATACGGTACCCTTTTCCCTCTCACGCACTCTAAATGTGGAAAGGACAATTTTGTATCTAGGAGAGATGCGTTCTTAAGCACATCTCTAGCGGATGCAAATTTGTATCTAAAAAGTTACAATATGTACCTAGACTAGGTACAAATTACTTTATTTGTGTCCAATTTAAGTGCAAATTTGCATCCGCTAGAGATGTGCTTAAGAACGCATCTCTCCTAGATACAAAATTGTCGTTTTCCATTTAGTGTGCGGAGACACGTTTGCCGCCAATGAGGAATCCGCCCCTCCTCTTGCGTGTAACATCAATTCAAGGAGTCGTTCATGCCTAGAGGTGGACCCCCCCTTCTCCCTTCTTACTCCCGGGCCACGGGCCACCTGATGGGGGTGGTACACTGTTCTTATACCTGCTCCCCGCTCCTGCATTTTAATGTTTGCAGAATCTCCATTACAAATTAGCGCTCTCCAAGACGTGCGCCTGGGAGCGCCCTTCCCTCCCCCCGGTGGTCGGCCCCTTTAATAAAGTGGTGTGTTGGGGGCGGTCCGTGGTCGCCCCGGCGGGCAGCGGCGGTGGGCGCCAGGGCGGCAGGGCGGCAGGCGGCCCACCTTAACCTCAACCTATTAGGACCAACAATAGGTGGCCCTGTTCTCTGCCCGGGTCCCACGGGAGAAAGCGAGGGAGGAGGGAGAGAGAGAGAGAGAGAAGGGGGGCGCAGGAACAGTTGGCAAAAGAGGCCCGGATTTGCCGGCCGCCCACACTCGCCCGCTTTCAATTACGTAACACAAGAGGCCGTGGCAGGGATGAGCCTGGCTCTGGACCTCAGGGGGATGGGCTCAGGTCTGCCGACAGATGGCGCCGCGCACGGCTCTCTGGACCGGTCGAGCGTGAAGTCACTCGCGCACTAGGTGGACGGGCGGGCGCGTGGCGCGGCATCGCGGGGCAGGGGAGCAGACCCCCATCACGACCTGGTGGACGGTAGTGTTCCGGGATGCTTTCTCCTTTGTGATGTAACATTTATTTCTCGTAGTAAAGTCGCCAAGTTTTTGTCCGACGTACACCGTTTCAGGGAAGAAGAATTTAACGGGGCAGAAGCATTTTCTTGCAGTTTTGAGAATTCGTTTGTGTTTTTGAAAACACAGGACAAGATCGCACGCTACACATTGCCGTCACGTGATTGAACAAGAAGTAAATGCTTAGTTTGTTGAATCCTGGTCCCGCATCGGTGTGTAGCCGAGGTGCGTGCATACGTACTCACACGCACTCACTCACACACACACACACATACGCACTCACACTACAGAGCTCCCGCAGCATCCACGCAGCGCCACCGTCACGGACAATATAACACGATTGTTCAATTACCTGCATGATTCGTGCTCATCGTCACTGCTGCTGCGGCCGCCGCTGCAACCAACATCAACCATCACACTGACGTCCACGGCAGTCAGCCAGGTGACGCTTGCGATTGCACTGCGAAAGTACCTTTAGCATGTGGCGCAAGAAAAGGTCGCGATATAGCATGAGCGAGAATTGGCGAGGAAAGTGACTCTGACGATCTAAATTCGTTTCAACAATGCTAGCGTTCATATGGTTCGAACTGCTGCAAGACGCGTTCCAGAATTTACCCCCCCCCCCTCAATCCAACAATTCCCACCGCGAAGATCACACGGGACGCCCTACTACAATCACGGACAGAGCGTCACGCAGGCAGCGCTAACAATGAATGAAAAGTGGCTTCCAATTAAAAGGCACGTGTCTGTTGCGCGAGGTGGAGCGAGGGGAGGGGGAGGG
>NW_026267217.1:189045-194991 GCF_000697945.3 Frankliniella occidentalis | reverse complement strand
ACACACACACACACACACAGAGGCGAAACAGCTCTGAATTCACGTCTCGTCGAGATCAAATTAAGCGCAGTCAAAACCATGCCTGCCGGTGCTGCCAACCGATCCGCCACGAAATATATACATTATTGGCATATAAAAGAGGCCAAATCGCGCCAAATCCCAGGACAGGGATAATAGATAACCAATACCTAATGTGTAAAGTTTCGAGTTCCAACAGGTTAATTACCCAGGCAGTTCATACCCATTTCCAGTTCTGTGGTTTACTGGTTTACGATAAGGAGTTAATTTTAAGGTTTTACTTACATATTTTGAGACGAGAATTTCATTGCACCGATACGGGTGCTGCGTGCGTACCTGGAACAGAAGGGAAAGTACAATTAGCATTCGCCGTACACTCTCTCTGCGCCCCCCCCCCTCTCTCTCTCTCTCTGTCACGTCACACGCATGCCGACAAATGAGTAAGGCACCAGGCACCACCATCGCCTGACTCCAATCAGACGGAATGATGATGGCTTATCACACCAGGTCGGCCGGCATGGCATACCTCCGGCGCGGTCGGGCGTGGCGGAGCGTAGCGGAGCGTAGTATAGGGGTGGCGGGCCGCGGGGTGGCGCAGCGTGGCGCGGCCTCCATGGGGGCGACACACAGGGGTTTTAACTTTTATACCGTATGGTGGAACTACTTGCCGCGTCATCCCAGTACCGAGACGCCCTTATCAAGCCGAAAATAATTATACAGTTAAATCGCATCACATCCCACGGGCCAACTTATTTTCCGACGTCGCCCCCGAAATCGCCCACTCACCCGGCCCCGTTTATACCTGATAGCCTCGCCACCGCTGGACGAGGTGGGCGCCAGCCTCTCTCTTTCTCTCTTGGTCGTTAGACACAATGGGAGGTGGGCCACCTTACACTACATCTCCTGCGCAATAGGCTGAGCTGGATGGGACGACGGGAGAGGGGCGCCTTTCAGCCCCGTCGCGCTGACCAACCCATAGCCTCGCGCCGGAGCTCGGACAGCGTGGCTGACCCTCGGCTCATAATAGTCTTGCTAGAAACATACGCCGTTGCAGCGAAATTAATTCCCGGTTATCGAGTAAAATGCGCTGAAAGTTGTGATGGCTGCAACTAATATGCCATTGAGTAAAACAATCGAGCACTTTGTTTATAGGTATATGTTAGCCAGAACACGTCCCACGTAACAGGCTTCGTGATATCTCAATATTTAAAAATATTCAAAACTTGCAATACTAGCCCAGTGTTTTCTTTTGGAAATGCAGTTCTGGCTTTTTATGATACGAAAAAAAAACTCTGGAAATTTCAGCTACCTACCAAGCTAAATCCGTTCTCGAGTTATCGTGATTACAAACAGACAGATGCGAGACTTTTTGATAGGCTCGGCTATTGGTCAGCCAATAAAACGTTCTGAAGTTGTGAGTTTGTCCGCTCTTGCAAGTGTGGGCAGTACACCCAGAGGTCGATCACGTACTGCGAGTGCGCATGGTGCGCAGTGTGAACTCTCAACTCTTGCGGCCGACGACACGCGAGCTTATTCGCAGCCACACCCGAGCTATTTGCACTCGGCGCCCGCGTTATTTCCGCGAACTGCATCTTGCAGGTGAGCAAACACCGTCGGGACGACAGAGACGCACGACACGACGCCCCCGGGGGGCGGGCGCGGCGGCGCGGCCTTCTTAGACTATCGGAAAACAATATTCGGACGGCGCGACTACGGCGACCCTGGCCGGCGACAGGGCGGCGGCGAGGAGGAGTGACTCAATTTCTCATACACTTCACACACTACTTACAGTCTGGCACGGCGGCGGCGTGTTTGGACAGCGCGTCTCTCTCTCTCTCTCGGACAGCGTGAGGGGGCCACGATTAATAAATCGGCAACACTGAGAGGTGTACTACGGGTGTTGTGACGCGGCACCGTTCCGTCAGCAGCTGGCACGGCGCGCGCCTTGCGCTCAGCCCCGCTGCAGGGAGGATGTGAGGAGGAGAGGTGTAGTGCACAAACCCGTACTGCGCCAACACACACAACACTGGCGACATGCGAGAGAGGGTGAACTGAGGAGAGAAACAGAAGAATTTCTTTCAATTTACCTTTCCGCCGCAACAGCGTGGGCTTGTAAAGGGTGCAAATCCTACAACACACACACTGCACAAACTCTCTCTCACACTCGTCCGTGTGGCACACACACGCACGTCCCTCCTCTGAGTCCCCTACTTTTTTTACGCCGCGTTAAGGGAAGAGGTTTTCTGGAAGCGTTTCAACTGATAAATGTGAAGGAGTGCGCGGGGGTGAGGAGGCAGCAGTGTGTGTGTGTGAGTGGAAGAGAAGGGGGACGGAGGGAGGGGGGGAGGCACATTCGGGGAGGTGGTATAGGAAGGATCCCGCGATCATCAGGAGAAAGCCCGGCCCAGGCGCGCCGTTTCGCGATCCAGCCATCTATCCGCTGACACGCACTGCCTGTCCTCGAGATGGAACACACCGGCGGCAGCCGCAAAAATAAGGGAGAAAAGAAAAACGGCGCAGTTTTAGTTTGCAAACTCACGCGGTATGTACTGATACATTATCAGAAATAGATCTTGACTTAAATGTATACTTTCACGGCACTCTATCGAGCATCACGAACATCCTAAAAAAGCAAACAAGAAAAATTGGCCGCTTTTTTCGATGAGGTCAGGTTGGCCACATCGTGCATGCGGCGGTCCCTGGCGGGACAAACGGCTTGCTTTGCGAAGAGAAATAAAAAGGAGCCCCAGCAGGGGAATTGAGGCCCAAGTCCGTCTTTTTCCTTTCTCCCCTTCTTTCTCTCTCTCTCACACACGTGCTCTTCTGCATCCCGCTCCCACCCCCGCCGCCTCTCTCTCTCACTCTCTCCCTTGGCGGCCGGCCGGCCGTCCTCCCAGTAACACCTTTTTCATGTTCCCCCGGGCGAGCGCCATTTCTCCGCTGATGGCTCAATTTATAAGGAAGGACGCACTTGCCTTTACCTTTTCTTTCCCCTTCCCTTTCCTCCCCCTCCTTTCTCTCTCTCCACTCTCCCCTCTCTCCCACTTGCATTCCTCGTGACCCCTTTCCTGTGCTTCTCATTTTCCATTGCAGTGATTCCTCTCCTAGGCGCCACGTGTGAGGCCAACCCGCCCCGCCACGCCGCACAGGAATTTCAATTAACGCACGGAAAGTGTTCTACTTCTGCTTCAGGAATTTCGCACGAAGGATCCAGGACCGAGTTGGTGCTGCGGCCGGCATCGAAATACTGTCGCTGGAGCGCGATCGAACTAGATTCGCCGTAAAAGGAAAGCCTTTGGACGATCCCCGGTAGAAAGCGCGGGGACTGCCACACGCCTACGTGCTGTTTTGGTTTAGTCCTCGAGCTCTCTCTTCGTTTCCTTTCTAACGAACTGGTGGCCGAGGCTGACAGCCAGGCCATATCGACTGGATGACAAGTTCGGTCCGACATCCTCACCCACGTCTTGCTCGTCCTGCCTCCGCCGCGCCTCTTTCTCCTGGGCGTTTTTCGGAAACAAAACAAAACACGACAGAGAAACTGGATATAACCGCGAAGGACAAAAGAAAACAACGACCCATCGTGTCACCTGAGACGACCAGAGACGTCGGCCCGTGCGGCCGCCATTAGAAGGGGCAGGGGGGGGGGGAGGGGAACCTGGAACCGCTGGGAGCCGCGACATGTGACGGACAAGGCCGAGGAAGGGAGAAAGAGAGAGAGAGAGAGGAAATCAAGATGTTTCAGTTTCACCGAGGGGTACATAGGCGAAAGGCCGTGATATGCCGCATTTATATATAAATCACATTCGCTGCAAAATTTTGTCATTATTTTGTTGCAAAAATTGCGTTGGAAAGTTTTGGAACTGTCAAGTTTATCGAATGTCCCCAAAAAATCAAAAACAACCGTTCCAGCACCCATTTTATCTAGTCCTGGTCTTATTCTACTTGCAGCGCGGAAGGGCCTGTTACTACATGACCGAGGCCGATCATGTCGTGGGTAAGCGTCAGTCTCAGGCACACGGGTCGCTCTCCCTCTCTCTATCCCACCCCTTCCCCTGCGCTCTCTCTCTCTCTTTCTCTCATTGGCATGCACGAATGGCAGGCTGGCCCGGATACACACACTCGTCGGTAAATATCGACGAAAGAAAAATCCCGGTCATGGCGCGTCAGATACAAGAAGGGTGGTCGTGCTGGGCTGGTGGACAGGAAAAAAATGATCACACACACACATGGGAGGAAGGGCCGCAGGAGAGAGGGGGGGGGGGGCTGGAAATTACATAAAAAGGACGAAACTCTTGCCATCCGCAGCCCGCATATGCAGCGCCGTTCGCGGCCTCACTCATTGACCGCACAATTAACTGAGCCCGCATAATAGTTATTCGTCGCGATGCAGTACACTACAGTATAGGGAGTACGTATCGGGAAGAAAAAGGTGCTCGGCGAGACAAGCGGCTGTGTTTTTGTAGCGTATTGTCATTTGGGCCCGGTGTTGGTTTCTTAAATAATTTTTTTTCAGTCAATTTGGGGAACATATTCCATTTAGAGGTTCATTGAATTTAGCATCCAAATTGAATTTCCTTTACATACTTCCTTCTTACAACTGCTCTTCGAACAGCGCCCCCCCCCCCCTTTTCCCCTTTCTTCGCACGGCAGTGGCCCCCCCACTCCGCCGCCTGCGAGGCCCCCAGGTAGGACGCGCCGCCGCCACCCACCTGCGCCTGACCTGGGCCAATCGGGCGCCGGCTGCGCACCTGTGCGCCAATGGGCGGGCGGCCGGAGCCTCAGGCCGGGGCTTCCCCCCTCCACCTCAACAGGTGAGTGCAGCCGCCAGGAGGCGCCGGGCGCCATGTTCCTCGCCGTCAATACTGGACAGCTCCAAACCACTGTCAAAACTAAAATTTAAAAAAAATTTAAAGTTAGTTAACGAATGATCTCTGGTAATTTTGTTGACGATTGAAGTGGCCTGTGAAACAACGATTTAGAAGTTTCTTATCATCAATCTACAGGACAATACTTTGTCTCGTTAACTGACAGTATCTTTTTTACAACGTAACGCTTTTATCTATTCATAGGTTTTGTGTTGCTCACCTAAATGTAACATTTAGAAAAAAAGCATATGTTGTATATACAACTAACTAAGAAAACAAATTGAAGCACTAGAAATTTCCATAGTTCTTTCAACAATTACCAACCAACTAACAAAGCAGTTTTCAAGTAAAACTGCTATTATTATCGCTCAAAACTGTATTCGAAAATGTATGTTTGAAGTGTTGCTGTTCTTTTTTTTATACCACCTGAAGACTTTTTCTGGCACGTCGCCACGACGCTACGCTCTGAGCAAAGGTACGTTGGGCGCCCCCCTCCATCTTTCCGTTCCCCTTCCCTGCCTTTTCCTGCAAATAACGCCGTTTCTAATGAAATTATCTTCAGATTTATTACAGTCGGCAAATCGGGACGAATACCAACCGGTGCCAGCAAGGAAGGAGACGGCGGACCCGCGCCAGCCCTCCTCCAACTCCCGCTTCCCCGTCCGCGCGCCCAGCCCAGAGCGCTGAGCTACCCATTTTGTCTTATTTCTGAAGAAAGTTGCAAATCCTTTTCCACGCTTCGTCGGCGGCTGACCGGCAAAGGACCCCGCTGAAGCTGGATTTATTAGGTCATCTGAAATTCAGATTTTCATCGAGAGGGAGAAAGGGAGAAGGACAGAGATGAGCAGGCGGAAGAAAGGAGAGAGAGAGTGATGTGAGGAATAGAGGAAGAAAAGGGGGGAGCGGGCAGTGTTGCATTGAAACACGTTCTGGTATTCCGATTTGCAGCTCCTTGCGAAAGTTTAAAATTACGCGCGCAGTCCGTCGTACCAACTTTGGCGCCACCGGGGTGGCCAACTTCACTGAAGGGCGTAAAGGACCTCCTCTTGTGCCCCCCCCCCCC
>NW_026267217.1:174982-188605 GCF_000697945.3 Frankliniella occidentalis | reverse complement strand
GGGGGGTTAGAGGGGAGAGTTGGTCCCTATCACCCTGCGACAGTGCAGTGCGAATGGTTCGAAATCGAATCACATGGAATCGAAGCAGCACAAGATTTATTCTCTTTTTGATGTATTTGATTATTTGTATCCTGGACAAATTATTTTACACAAAAAGACACTGTTATACATGGCCATTGAAATTCTAGATTGCCCACACTGTTTTAGCCCTCCTCTTTTCTCTCTGTCCCTCTCTCGCATGCAGGTACTTCGGCGCGGCCCGTCGAACTCCAGAACCACAGGCAGGCAAGCGGCGGGGCCACACTCTGCAGGGGTCAGAGAGAGAGAGAGAGAGAGAGAGAGAAGGGAGGGTGGGGGGTCTGCGTAAGTCCAACCGAGCGCAGCGACGGTCCTGTGGACAGACCAACTACCCTCCAACTTGTCTACCGGAGTTAGGACCGCGACCGCCACGGAGCTCAGGCCATAGTGTCAATATCTGCGAGCAACAGTATAGTGTGCTGGCGAGGCCTTGCCCGTGTCCCATCACTCGTCTACCATAACGGTAGGCGGGTTGCGGGGGAAAAAAATTCGTCGTAGTTTACAAAATTTGTCGAAGTTCACAGCTGTAAATTAAATTGAATACACCACAAAAATACATAATGAATGAACGAACGAACGAACGAACGAATGAATGCGCTAATAAATACGTGTATAAATGAAAGCTGCGTGTGTGCAGGACAGGGGATAGGAGATATCCTGGTGCGCATGCGTGTTGCACAACTTGGCCATTTGGCCCAATATCGGGAAAGGCCTTCCTACAATGGCGATTTGATTTGTGTGCGCGCCACGCCCCGCCACGCCACCGGTGGAGGCCCGGCCCCTGGTGGTGCCCCTGGCCCGCCAAGCACGCCGCTGAACACGCCGCTAACGATCGAAACTGCCGTTTGAGCACTCTTGAGAGAGCGTGTGTATGTGTGTGTGTGTGTGCTAGAGAGAGAGAGAGAGAGAGAGAGAGAGAGAGAGGTGGCATCACGTGTGGCACACATCAGCGCCATTAGCACAGACTATGATGGTAAAAGTTCATGATGGGAGGATGGCAGATAAGCGAACAAAAATAAGAAAAACGTGGACATTATATCGTATCGACGGAACTGGAAGTAACTGTAAATACTCAGCTGTTTAGTACCAGGGCAAATTTTTCAGCCACTGAGTAAACCGCAATCGAACGACCGTGGAGGAAATGCTAATTATAGTTGAACAACCAATTGATGTTTTTTACTTCCTGCTAGTTATTTTTTTTTTTTTTTTGCACGGGAACAAAATTAAAAATTGTAGTACATTTCAATATCTTGGCGTGTGAGCATCCGCGTGGGGGTCTTCGCAGTGATACGGGCGACATAGACATGGAAAGAGAAAGGGTGGGGGAGAGAATGAAGAGAGAGACAGAAAGAGACGCACTTGATTAAGAAATTCACGGAGATGGGGCATAAGAACGGAGAAGAGTGACACCACGTGACCGGGATGCTAACGACGAGGTAATCCCATCCCCCCCCCCCCACCCCTACCCCACTAGGTAAGAAAGCGCGGCCATTTCAAACTTTAAGTGTCTCTCCCCTGCGCAATACATTTAAATGGGCCAGAAGGAAACTGGTGTTTCACACCTCCTCCGTCTGAAAAGGAAGCTTTTAAAAAGCGAGCGCAGCACAGAGATTACTGCTTGTTTCCGCTCGCCGAGCCACCTTCTCTTCTCTTCGAGATTAGCCAAGCGAATTTTCAAGGAGTGCGCAAATAGGATAAGGCCTGGAGAGAGACAGGGGGTGGGGGTAAAGGCGGGCGGGCGGGCGAGAGCAGGACGGGTGAGAGGGAGAAACCCGTGGGGCGGCGAGCGAGGTGATAAGACTGAAAAGCTTCCAATCCCTTGCCAAAGTAGACGTAATTATGAAATGGCAATTAAACAGCGCGTAATTTGTCCCACTTTCCATCATTATTTGCACGTCAGCCCGACCTTCCTCGGGCCACGGTGGCGGCACCAAAATGAGATTTGTGTCGCAAAACTTTGCTAGACCATTTGGAAATCGAAAATACGTACACGCGATAAAGTAGTTTCCGTTTCACGGAAACGATGCGAGTCTCGTGGGACGGTAACAGTTGCCTCTCAACAAGAATGCACTGGTACCAATAGTTTTTAGCAATGGTGAGTTTTTAATAATTTTAAAGTTTGAAGTGAATAAGCGATGTAATATTTCAATAGCCGCGGTGTTTTCGAGCCGCGACTCCAGCTCCGACCGCAAGTTTGCACAGCAGTGCCATACGTGGCGTTATCTGGTCCGCGCACACACGCACGCACGCCGCTCCTGGCCGCAAACTCACGGGCGGGAGAAAATGAAATCAGATAAATTAACTGGCGCACGACGAAATCCTCGCGCAGCGGCAGCAGCAGCGGCAGGGAGGCTTATTTCGTGTCAACAACAAAAGTAGTCGCAACCCAACTTATTTAGAAAGTGTTGACAAGGTGGGTGGCCCTGGAAACATTTTAATTAGCTGTGTTTCTTGATAAGCTGCTGCTGTGCCCGCCGCCCCTTCCCCACCTCGCCCCCCACCTGTTGTAGGCACCGCGTCAGGAGAGGAAACCGCCAAGAAGAGGGTGGGGGACGACGAGGGCGTACTCGGAGTCGCAGAAAACTCGATTAAAGTTTGTCACATTCATAGTGGCAGTAAATAATAGTTGTAATCCAACGGCGCACGACTTAATAAGCAGCATGGTGATTTGGAAGGTTTGGGAAGTCTGTGCTTGAGAAGGCGGGTTTGGGCAAAGAGCTGAAATCATTTAGAGGTGGTTCTCAGAAAACTTTGGGCGAAACAATTGGAAGCAGTTTACTTGAGGCACGTTTTCTTAATATTTGGCAGCCGCATATAGGTCAACGACTTGACCAGTTTGGTCGGGAAGGAGGTCGTGTCGGTGCGAATAAAAATGAATGTATTGTAACGAGGCCTGACGCATAAACAGCAACAACATCAAGGCGGATAGAAGAGGGAAGAGGAGGAGGGACATTTTTTTTTTACCCGGGGCGATCGTCCACCGAAAAACTCCTCTCGACGGGAGGCGAAATGTCCAAACATAAACGATGTGTAAGGAGATGAGTTCAAGCGAGGAGAGAGAGAGAGAGAGGGAGAGAGAGAGAGACGAGAGTTGTTGTTGGGAAGACAATCAAGGCGGCCGCGACTTTTGAAGTCGTCATTGTTTTCCGTCGTGTTGGCGGGCGAACGCCCCAGATATGCGCGTGGACGTTTTACTCTCGGGAGAAGCAACGCAGAGTGGGGCGGAGAGGGAGAAGATGAGACTGGGGTGAAGATCACCCACAGCATCCACCACACCGCGATGTAAGTCGTCTAGTGTAGTCGTCTTACGCACCCACAAACAAGGGCAAAGAAATTGTTTTTTATTTCTGAAAAATTAAGACAGCACTAATTTCGCCTGGTTCTATTGAAAATATTGAAAAAAGAATTACGTCCATAAAGAAAATCTTTGCGGGACGAAGTCTTACCCATATCGGGTGATTTTGTTTTTTTATTTTCATAAGTTAAACGTACAACATGTTTTAACGTAAATGTTCCCAAAAGAAAACAACAAATAAACAATATGACAATTGAATCCGACGGTTGACCAGGTGGACTCCACGCGTTTTCGGCGTTTCGTTCATTTCTGTGTACTGCGCGCTCATTATCCGCGGGGCGGTGTGTGCAGGCGCGCCGACACCTCGTTGCAACAACCTTGCAGCAGACTCAACTGGACGCAACCATTTGCGGGGACCGCGACTCCAAAAACAATAAAAAGAGCAGAAGAGCGGAAGAGAAGGGGCGAAAAAAAAAGATGTGTGATGCGGTCTGTATGCGCACCGTGACGCGTCCGAGGGGGACATGCAGAATAATAATAATAATCATAAAAAAAGTACACACACATACACACTCACACATGAATGCGAATGTGTGCGATATGAAGAGGCCTGGCCTGGAGCCCCCCTGTCAGCAATTAGCAGGGTTTTTGTTTCGGTATCGCCACGTGGGCACACGGGCCAGGGGGTCACGGTTTCATTTTTTTTTTATCGAAACTGTCGCGCATGCGTGGGAAATCTATTGCTGCGGAGCACCAGACACTGTAAAAAATATTAAGAATTTTCCTAGCCCATTGGGTGCATGATTTCCCATCGGCAACTGGGATTTTCAATTCCCAACCCAGTGGGTTTGCAAAGGCCAATCCCTTTCGAGGATTTGAATTTTCAAGTCTATGTGGACTGATGAAATTTTGGTGCGAAGGTAGAAAATTCTTGCCTGGAAACGAAAAATTCCGAATTGGATAAGAGGTTTGTCATTAACAGACCCACAACTTGAATTTTAGTGTCGGGTTGACAATCCTGCAACTACAAACCAGAATTTCCCAACCCATACATGGAAATAGTGTTTCCTAACCCACAACTGGGATTTGGGGAGCTCCGCTAGCGCGCCCCGCTTAAGAGGGCTAGCTGACGCTCTCTCTCCACCTCCCGCTGCGTAGCGGAGGGGTAACGTGCACGAGAAGCAACCCGTAGGTCCATGTTCGACTCCCTCTCGGGCCATTTTTTTTTTGTAGTTCAATGTGGTCCTTATGGGACCGGGTGAGTTCCCTAACCCACAACTTGAATTTTCAAGTTGTCGGTGACGGAACGATATTCCAACCCACAACTTGAAAATTCTTACGTGGATACTATTCTGTCAATCACAAGCCCTCTGGGTTGAGGAATTTCCCAACCCGTGGGTTAAGAAATTCATCCACCCATGGATCAGCAAATTCCCACGACAAAAGTGAGAATCGAGCGTTTCACCACCCAAAACTGGGATTCTCTTAATTTTTTTTTTACCGTGGAGTTTGGGCGCTCTTCTACAGTTCTATATATTATTAATTTTCACTTTATTTTCTTTTACTGACACTTTTTTTAAAACAATTTATCTTGAAACCCACAGTTAGTAATACGTTAGCAGGGAGAGACTGAAAAGGGGGTGGGGGGGGGGGCAGAAAACCTAGAGTGTGAGGAAGGTGAATGCCGCTGCGTGCGAGATGATCCTTTCCATTCAGCATGGTGCGAACGACTGGACAGAGATAAACCTGGTCCACGCTCCACGCTCGCATTAAAAAAGGGGGGAGAAAAATTGACGCTCAACGCAGAAAGGAAGCATTCGGGCGGCAATGTATCTGCGGCAGCTGATGACCATCAGCAGGTCGCCAGTCGCTGGAATAAATATTTTCTGAATTTGGAAATGAGGGAAAGGGTAGACACAGAGAAGGTGACTATACAACTACCAGACCAGCCCAGAATGCCTATATATAAGCGGAATCGTATGTGTTTTGCAAATTAATGGAAAATTTAATTGTCTTACATTGAAATACCTAACTGTTTCAAAGATGTGCGCGAAATAATGAGAGTGTAGCCGCAGTCTGCGCATGAGTGTGTGGCGATTCGTTCAGAACTGGCTGAGGACACAAAAGGGACATTTATTTATCTGGCCGAGTCCGTCGGCCGACTCGCTGTACCTCGCGGGGGCCGATCTCACACGACATGGAATGAACACACATGAGGACATCAGCGGCCGAGATATCGCGTCCTGAATTACGTCGGATGGTCAGTCAACAAATCATGCTGCAGCACATGACCACTGACGCGCGATGGGCGCCCCCGGGAAAAAAAAGAGAAAGGGGGAGAGGGAGAGAGTGGAGAAAAGGGGCAGAAAAAAAGATAGGCTTACGTAGGACAGCACTTGAGCTCCGGTCGGACGACCTGTCTCGATGGGCTTGAGAGAGAGAGAGAGAGAGAGAGAGAGAGAGAGAGAGAGAGAGAGAGAGAGAGAGAGAGAGAGGCGTGGGTGGTCATCGGTGCTTCGAGCCGGAAGCACAAAATCGCTGGCCGCACACCGACGCCAGTTATCTGCGGGGACAATATTTCATATGGAGCCGTGCTGCAGGATTGGGCCGGCAGCGAGGTGACGCACACGCACACACACACACACACACACACACACATTCAGGTTCTGATAAAACGCCCCGCGATTTAACCGCATGTGAAGTGACGAATACTTTGGGCCGTCACTGCAAATGGGGGAGCATGGGGGATAGGGGAGGAGAGAGGGGGGGACCTCCCCAACATCCTGGACATCCCAAACGTAACCTGCGCCCCATCCCACAGTTTCTCTCTCTCCCTCTCTCTGCGCCAGTCAGTTCACGTGAACAGCAGGCAGCAGCAGTGTCGGCCCTAACGACCGGACTGGCAAACCGCATCATGAAACAAACCACGTCCCCTTAATCACCTTCGCTGTAACGCGCGACATGACGGGATCCATCGCCGATTCGACGTCGAGGAAAAAAGGACGCACACACATAAGCGCGCGCACACAGACACAGACACACACACACACACACACACACTCACTCTAACTATCACAGGGCAGGCTTCTTAACAACGCTGCAGAAAACAATAATTACCCCACAATTTACCAGTTGTTGTGTTAGTTAGTTTTCATATATTTGGTTATTTATCTGTTTTGACTCTTTTTATTTATTTTTTTTTTGAGTTGGTTTAATTTGTTGTTTTTTGTGTTTTTTTGATGTAAAAATGTGATTGAGTTTGGACGATTGTTTTCTTTTTCTTTTTCTTGGGGCTCGAAACTAGGGTGTAAAGTTTAGTCGGGTACCTCGGTGACGGCCGACTATAACGCCCAGCAACTGTGCGCTGCGCATTCCTGCATACCTTTTATCGCTCACTCGCTGTGTAATGAGCATTCCTATGCGCAGGGACCCGTCAAGCAGGGTATTGCTCTCTTTTCACTTATACGCAAAGGGAAACAGAAAAAAAAGTGGGGAGACAATTAGAAGGATTCGTAGTGTTGTTCTTTAGTTTCAGCTGTGAAACAAAAGAATTCGAAATTGCAAATGTTGAGCAGATAAAACACGGGAAACCAAACGAGCGCGAGCAGAGGATGAGAGAGTGCAGGGCGAACAGGGGCCGCTAACAGGCGGTTCGTCACGTGTCACAGTGTCACACATGCGCCGTCACACGCCTGATAGCGCACCGTGCGCACATGATGATTGCGTGGCGTGGCGGGGCGTGGCGGGGCGTGACGGGGCACGGCGGGACAGTGTTGTTGATGGGGTCCCTTGTTTGCAGCGGGACGCTAAGCGGGGGTGGGTGAAGTCGAGCGGAAAACACTCTCGGTCACCACTTCACCTGCGCGGGGACCTCGTCACCTCGGCGAGCCCAATCCGACCGCGATAAGGGAGTTGAGGTGTCGCGCACGGCCAGGGTGACGCACCAGGGGTCCTCGAGGGACAGGAGAGAGAGGGAGAGGGGGGAGATGAGATGAGACAGGTGGTCCAGCCGCAGGATCCCGGCTCATCCCCCGGGGTGCCTCCGACGCCGCAACGCGCAGCCCAAGGTCACCACCACCACGACCAACGCGACGCGGCGTCGCAGAGTGGCGCAGTGTGAGCGCCAAGGCCACGTGTTCCGCGGAGAGCGAGGGGTGGAGGTGTGGCAGGTGCAGGTGGGGGTAATGCAGGTAGGTGGTGCAGGTGGGGGTTAACCGAGGGTTAGGTTAACCAGATGGAGGTGGCTGGGATGGGAGGGAAGGTGTGGGTGAGGCAAATGCAGGTGGCGAGAGGGGGGAGGGGGTAGGTGCAGGTGACGGTAAGGCAAAAGGTTGAGGAGAGGGGTAAGGGTAAGCCGGAAGGTGCAGGTGAGAGTTAAACAGGTGGAGGACTCTAATGGAGGAAGGGGAGTCGCAAGGCAGGTGAGGTGGGGAAGAGGCAGGTTGCAGGTGAGCGTGGCAAGTCTGATCTGACTGCCATAATAAACAATTCAAAGATACCACAACTACAGTATTTGCCGCGCCCAGGTGTTCAAGGATCGGACTTACTTGTCTGGCTGAATACATTGTGACGCTTTCTAACTATATTTTGCACAGCATCATTGTGGCTCAGTAAAAAAAAAAAAGGAAACTTAAAACATATTGTGTTTTGGCGCGACAGAAAAGTATGTGTGAAAGTGCGTGAAAAGGGGAGAGGGGCAGCACTACGATTGCGAGTCGTGTGGGCGCCCGTGCAAATGTAGGTCCCGTCTCCACTGATTTCCGACGACAGGGGCCTTGCCTACACCTCACTCGCTCCCTCCATCCCTTTCCCTTTAACGCCCCACCCCACGACCCTCGCGCCGTCTCCAAGCACCTATCTTCACGCCCAATTTCGAATTGTAATCGATTCCACACGGGGGCCGTGTTTGTCTCCCTAGTGTGTTTTTCTTCCTTTTCCCCATCCCTTTCGTTTCTTCCCACCCCCTCTCCACACCCCTTTCCTCTCTGTCTTTTCCCCTCTATCTCTTTCTCCCTCTCTCTGATGCCTCTCTCCCTTCCTTCCCTTCCGGTAATGTGACAAGGTGTTTTCCTATATTGGATTTGTTGTGCGGAGGGGCCGATGAAAGGGGGAAGGAGAAAGGAATAAGGCTATAGCTACCACTCAAGACACAGGAAACACAAAGGTATGACGTAAGATGGAGCACCCATAACGGCTACACTGAGAATAACGTTTTGTTTCAAAAGGCATTATTTTCAAAAGTTTCAAAACATTTATAAATCATAAGGGTCTTATACATTTGCTAATGAAAGTTTCGAAATTTAAAATTTTCATGTTACCTTCTAAACTTTCAAAACGTTTCCGATTTGTCATTTTTTTGTGTAGAGCGGGTATGCTTCCACAAATAATTTAAAATTACAGTTAAAAGTCCAAAGACACAAAGACACCAATATTGACGTCCTCCAGTGTACGGTAGACAACAATTCCACCTGTGCTTGCGAAGAGAGGAGTCGATGACAACTTGCAGTCCCTGGAGCCGTGTCGTTGGCATCTCCTTGGTGCAGCTGCGTCAACAGCCGGCAGCTGCAGCTGTCCGCCTGTGCGTGCGAGTGTGTGTGCGGGTACGCCGGCAGCACTCCCGCTGTATCAGCTGCACTTCCAATCTACTTCCTCCGCCGTTGTATATCCGGTGTCTGTGCCTGGCGTGGCGGTGGCAGCGCGGCCTGGAGAAGGCGATATCAGGTTCGGTACCTCCGCCGAAAGCCAAGAAACAAGGAAACACTCCAGAGAAAAGAATGACAAAACAAAGTTAGAGATTACTTGGGGTACAGCTGTACACTGAAAACTAAGTGTTAAACTGCTCGACACTTACTAGTGTGCAACTGCTAGTTCAATACTTGCAAGTGTGCAACTGCAAGTTGAATACTTGCAAGTGTGCAACTCGGTAGGTGTGCACTTGCAAGTGTGCAACTCCTCGGTTGAGCACTTCCTACACAGTGAGTGTTCAATCTAAGGAAGTGTTCAACCGAGTTGTACACTTGCAAGTGCACACCTAGGTGTACCGGTATACCGATTTAAACACTTGCAAGTGTACGACTACGGAGTTGCACACTAGCAAGTATTCAACTTGCGGTTACACACATACAGGTATTGAGCAGTTTGAACACTTAGTTTATCAGTGTAATCAATTTCTCAGCAATGTGCATCGACAAACCAGGCACAAAGGAAACATGTGGAACCCTGCACTTAATACAGAATCCTCTTCGGAGTGTTAACAAATTCGAAGAGTTTCATAAACAACATCCATAGACGACCTGTAAAGCTTTGAACAAATTTCTACAGATTAAAACTTACACCATTTTCTTTCCTTTTTAGTTTTCCTCCTTTCTTTCATTTTACGTCCAACAACCGAAGTGGTTTCCAACGGTGTGTAAGACCGCGAGCGACACGCACCGCGGGCGTCGCGGCTCCACGACGTTGGCGCGATTGTCTCTCTCAGTCGCCGTTATGGATGGCGTGGAGGAGGAGGACCCACCGTAGCGTACACCGCACACGTGTCAGAGTATTGCAAATCGAATCGTCTCCTTACCGCGGCGGGTGCCCTTGTATAGCGAATCTCGCGCACACCCACACACACACGCACATGGGCACACGCACGCAGGGTGCGATATACATTCACATGGTCTCCTCCTCTTCCCTCCCTCTTTTTTATTTGGTAGAGAAAGTGGATTTAGAGCTTAAGGGTGGCGTTTTATTGCTGCAAAAACGACATCGGTGCGCGCGTTATTCTTCCAAGGACGATACGAGGGAATTTTAATCTCGGTGTGTGTGCGTGCGGCAATAGAATTTGTTTCAATTGGTTATTTTGATCCCGGCATAGCAGGGGAGAGAGTTCGGCGAATGGTCGGGAGAGAGAGAGAGAGAGAGAGAGAGAGAGAGAGAGAGAGAGAGAGAGGGGGGGGGCAATAAGCGAAATAACCACCTGACACAGGAAGAGGGTCCTAAATAAAGTGCAAAACCCGACATGGCGTTTGAGGCCTTAACCTGTACTTAAACAAAAAGAGAGAAATGCATGAGGCAAAGATTTCGCAAAATTAGGGTTTTTGAAATCAAAGTTTTGGACGGTAGTTGAAATTTTTCCAGTAAGCTCTCGCCTTAAAAAGATTACGCTCGGTCATTTTTTTTTCTTTCAAATGTTGATTAATATTTCTAAGGCTGAAATGTGTTGTTGTACTTCCCGCTTGTTGGTTGGCGACACTGTGCACTTTCGCACGTGTGGGTCCGCAGTCCTGCCCGTCCGCGCCCCGCAGTGACAGCGCATAGCGGCCTAACCAAACCACTCAAAGTGCAGCGCTTGGCAGGTCATTAGTGGCGCGGCAAAGTGCGTGACCCGAACAAATGTGCACATTGAATCAAATGCAAACGCAAAAATGTACCTATTTCTTTTTTGTATTCGAATCCGAAAGACGTTGCGGCAGGGGGTGAACGACTCAGATTTTTCACCTTTTCCCTCTTTTTTTGTGGGGGGGGGGGGAGAGGGGGACACTTGGAGACCCATGAGACACTCGGAGTACACTCAGAGTACGTGCAGTACTCCTGGAACACCTGATTACATCCGGAATCCGCAGTGCCCTCGTAGTACATCTGAAGTACACCCGGAATACACTTGAAAGTTGTCAGCCCAGGACACAGGAGACACGAAAGAACCCCTCAGTTTTGCAGAGTGACCCAGGAGTGACCTCGGTGAGTCTGTGGGCCCAGACCATCCAGGCCTGCCTACCCCACAAGGGGCACACTTCCACTTTTATTTCAAACTCATTTTTATCCCCCGGCCTGGTCCCTCTCGGCCGTGGGGTCCCCGGGTCAGCACCAATCGTAGCGAGGGATGATCCCGGGATCCTTTGCAGCCGAACATGTCCGTCCGCCAGCTCCCCTGGGAGACACCTCGGAGACACGCCTTAGAGGAGCCCTGGAGGCAGCCACGGGGCCCTGCAGGGCCGGCTGGAGCCACCCTGGAGTAGGAAGCAGCGAAAGGAAAAGGTATGTAAAGGAAGAAAAGCAAGTAGGTCGAAAAATAATATTTTTTTAAAAAACTTCAAAACTAATACGAACAATATCACGTCATCTGGGACGATGCCAACCCGCTCGACGCGGGTTGCCGCCGACCACCAAGCCCTTTGACGGGGACCCCATTACTGTTTGACGCGTAGATTTTTTTTTTAATTTTCGTCAATTTCCTGCCGCGATTCAGCCTGAGCACCTTGCTCCTTGCTGTACTTCGGGACAGGTCGAAGACGGCGGAGACAGGAAATTGGATATCGCGCCGAGCTGGATCTGTGCCTATGAGAGAAAAAAGAGAGAGAGAGAGAGAGAGAGAGAGAGGGGGGGGGGGGAATTAAGAGAGGCACGATAAAAAGAGACCGCGACACAACACGTGGCCATGGCGCGAAGGCATTCGGGGAATGACACGATTCCTTTGGCTCCAACTATTTGACATCGCGACATCGGCTGGCCCGCGTGAGTGAGATCGGCCCACAATAGAGCGGGGCGGGGGCTTTGAACAACCCCGCGAGAGGGGGTCAGAACATTTAACCCCGCCGGGACTTCTTTTCCGCGTGGCGCTACACGAAATAATTGATAGACTTGAATTTATTACACTAGCCGGCGAAGGGGACGGCGGCGGCGGCGCGGACACAGAAGAAGAAAGCGGTGTGAACCTGATGAGGCATTTAGGCCCCACAAGAAATAGTCGCGCTCCACTTGGAGAGGGACCCCCCTCCGCGCGGCGAAGCATTCCAGAAATAGATGGGGAAAAACTGGAAGAAGCAAAGCGGGCGGGCATCGGTGCTGCAAATACCGAGAGGGAGGCTACGCGTGGCACATGCCCGGCTACTCAGAGCCTGGGGGGTACAAATGTCATGGCTCCCTTAGACCACCACAAAAACTCAAAGCGACCCCCTGAGATTGATACACAAATATCATACGGGGCTCCCAGAGGTTCCTATGATGGTCCTGCGAGGGCACCCCCGCTGTAGGTATCTAACCCACTCATGGATTTTGCGTTGATGACGCCGCAGAGAAACACAAAAATTATGTATTACTATACGACCCCTCCCCCTGGCGTCGTCAGCTGTGAGGGTCGCCCTCCTGGAGGTGGCGCTCGGGTGCGTCGGCGACCTCTCCGCTCCGCGTGACAAGACATTTGGTTAATGCGAGTTACCGCCATTACCAGGCAGAGTGAAATGTGTCCCCCAAGTGCAGTAGTGTGACGCGAGGCTGATCAAATCACCATCCCCCAGCTGGCCCTGGCTCTGGCCGTGCAATAAAGCAACAAACTGTTCAGATGTCCTCCGCCGCCCTGTATGTAGATGTCCTCTCCGCGCGGGGAGGTGGTCGGGAGGAAGGAATCCTTTGCTCGCCGACAATGACTCACACACACCGATAAACCAGGACCTGGACCGGTGTAAACTGCCAGATGAGCACTTTGCACTGGTGGAGCTTTTGTCTTAATTGGCGAGTAAAGTTACGTTAATATTTCTTCTTGAACTTTTCGTTATGCATTTTAGAGTAATGAATACATTCGTAAAAAAATTGTTACTTGGTTGTTGTACCGAAATAACGGCACTCAAATGTTCCAACCAAACTTTCCACTATCCCAATGAATTCGGGCCATTATAGATCGCGATTTTACGAGTAGTTTGATTCTGTAACACTACGACCAGTTTCACGAATCATACACTTAATTTACAATTAAACAATATTCGTAACGGGCTATTTTGAAAGGAACATTCATAACGCGGAAGTTGGTGCACTTGCGTTGTGTACAAATGTTGTGAACTTTGAAAGTGTGCAAGCACTCAACAGCTTTCTGAGGTCGGATGCACACTTATACTTTAAAGTGATAACCGGCTGAACACTTGATGCGTCAAAACCCACGTTCACATTGGCACGGGTGATGATTCGTCCGTTTGGCGGTTTTTCGCCGCGCCGTTTTACCGCCCGCGCCCGTCGCGTCCCCCGGGGCGCTCTCCGATGCTCACCCCGATGGACCCGCGGGGACCGATCAGGTTCGGCTGCGCATTATTATTTCAGCGCTCGCCGGTCGGGCCGGTGCCGGGGCCGGTCGGGGCGGGGGTGTAAAGTCGAATCTCGGCGGGGTGATCCAAATTAGCAGTCCTCAGCGCTGGCCGGTAGCGGAGAGAGGGGCGGCAGGGCGGCAGTATCACCGTGCAAAGCGTCTTGGGGCGAATCTGCATAATGGTCCCTTGACA
>NW_026267217.1:168874-170618 GCF_000697945.3 Frankliniella occidentalis | reverse complement strand
GGGGGGGGGGAGACAGAGAGAGAGAGAGAGAGAGAGAGAGAGATGGGGTGGCCGTGATGCGCCCGTGGTGAAAGGTGCAGTCGAGTGTAATGGGCAAGCGTGAGAGTAAGGTGTCGGCGCGGAGAGTGCGCTGCTGCGCGGCGAGCGCTTTCAGCCAAATCATCAGGCTGAGAAATGCCCCTACAGCTTCCCCCTGGCGTGCGTGGCGCTCGCGGCGCTCCCACCAGAGCTTCCACATGAGGTGGCACCGATGATAAACACTTGATAAATGGGCGAGCGAAGGAAAAGATCTCGTCGGGGGCGAAACCCCCCGCGGGGAGTGGGGCGACCGCGCCAGCGGGGGACAAAGCTCCAGCCTAATCAAATCAAACATGGATTTTCCGATCGTCTCTCGGGAAACGCATTTTCACGCATGTACTTTGAATTCCTGGATTTGGATACATCAATTTCAGACGAGTCTTCAGGAACCCTCACCAAAATACCACGTGATCCTAGAAAACTGATAGACGATTCACCGCGTTTACCATATCTCTCTGTCTCACTCTCTCTCTCTTCGGTGGGCGGACACGCTCGCCTTCGCTGTTTGTTTAGGACAAAACATTTCCGATTGAGGTCCGAGCTCTGGCGCAAGTCGGTAAGTAAAGGCGCCAACTTATAAGCTGCTTCGGAGGGCACAGTCACGGCCGGTCCGGTCGAGGTTCGAGTCCCGCCGTCGGGCGGGGCCGGGCGGCGCTTTTTCCTAGGTGCGGAGGACTAAAGGGCTTAGGGCGGGTCCCTGTACTGACCACGGCTTAGCCCCGGACGATCAGGACCCGTGTTTGTTCAAAGTGTTGTGGCGGAATTGTTGATGTTGGGGCCCGCCCCAGAGTCCCTGGCCGGCCTAGCACTTCTCGCGGAGCCGGAGGAGCGGGTCGGGAGGTCACCGCACCGCAAGTCACCGCGAGGTGGCCGAGTGCCCCGTTGCAAAGGTCACGACCTGGGGCGGAAGGTTGCGTGACCATCGTGGGAAATCCTACGACCCCAAAAAGACCTCCAGGAAAAGAAGTTACCGGCAAGGGAAAGTTACCACCCGGTAAAAGATACTATACAAAAGAAGTTGAAGTTGCCCCCCGGTAAAAAAGTGACCAGCGGGTAAAACTTGAAACCAGGAAGAGGTTCCCAACAGGAATAAGCTAGGCAACGAGAACAATTAGGAAAAGGTAAGAAACGCTTACACCTCAATACATGTAGTAAAGCTCTCCTTGACGCGAAGAAAGCACGCAAACAACGCGAGGTCTGAGGCCGCCGAGCAGAAGGACGGCCTGCTTGGGTGACACAGGCGACCGCCGGCGTGAGGTACGGCACACGGACGGGGCGGGGGCGGCTGTAAAAGTTAAGAGTGCGTAAAATGGGCAGACTACACGCAGAGTGCGTGCGTGCAGGGCGCCACTGCGCGCGAGCCCCCGCCTTCAATCTCCCCCCCTCCCCACCCGCGTCAACCTCCCAGAGTCCCGCATCCCGTTCCGAAGACAAGACGCGCGAGGTCGCCATTTTAGAGTCCGCCACCCCTTTGCCCCACTTTATCATCGATGCGTACTCGCTTTTATTATTATTATTTCAGAGTACATGTGTGCGATATTTTTTTTTTTTTTGGCGCATCCAGTTTGCCGCCGTTACGGGATATCAAGCACGCCGAATGTTGTTTTAAAGTGATGGAGTCACCGGAAATCCCGCAGCAGACTCACGCGCGCATGCTACTGCCCCC
>NW_026267217.1:168110-168619 GCF_000697945.3 Frankliniella occidentalis | reverse complement strand
GCGGCCCTAGAAATTTGCTCCTTGGACATGACAAAAGACTGTAACGGAGCAACACCGTGACTACACCCCACCCTTCTGCTTTGCTTAAGAATTAAAAAAAAACCACGCTCAGGTTGTATATTGTAGATTGTATGTTGTTTGCCAAACAGTCTTAAAACTTGACTTTTTGCAACTGTTTTCAAAATATCTACCTCTAGCTCCTAAACGGTTAAAGATGCGGTAAATCGGAGGTTACCACCGGCCTCAGAATGTGCTGTTTTGGGGGGGTACTTCCTCTGACATTTTACGATTGGACGCCTCCTTGTACGTCTTCATGTGCAACGTGGTCATTTTCACCGTATTTTATTCGAAAAACCAACTCTAGCGCCCAAACGGTGCAAGATAGAGGCAAACGGACGAAATTCTAGTCCAAAGGACTCTACTTTTACGAGTTACCCCTTAGGGGACCATAAAAAAAAAAAATTGATTTTCTACTTTTTGGACCAACCCCTATTTCTTTGTTACCCCCT
>NW_026267217.1:160239-162075 GCF_000697945.3 Frankliniella occidentalis | reverse complement strand
AGAGAGAGAGAGAGAGAGAGAGAGAGAGAGAGAGAGAGAGAGAGAGAGAGATGTGGGGGTCGTTCGGGAAGGGGGCGAAGGCATAATGGCGGCAGGTGCCGAGATGGACTATGACTGTTGCGACGCCGATGATAAAAGTACGGCAAACGAGATTTTTATATTTCGACTTGATTACTCCCAGAGTGGAATGAGGACCAGTGTCACTTTGTAAGAAGGACCGTAAACGGGCAGCTTTATGACTCGCTTTCTCCCTCTCTCTCCCTCGCTCTCTGTGTCTCGGTTCCTAACCTTGCTACACCTCTCTCTTTCTCTCTCTCGCTCCCACTCCCACCAGCGCGAATGTCTCCGTCGGTCCGCTGCGGCAAACGAATCGCGCGCACAAAGACCGCGAAATGAAGTATTCAAGCAGGTCAATGAGGGCGAAATTAGCGGAATAAAAAGGGACGCGTGTGCCCGAGGTAATGAGCCCGGCCGTCTCTCTCACTCTCGCTCGTGTTGCCTGTCGCTGTCTCTCTCGCTCGGACCTATACACCGTGCTCTCAAACCTAGCCAGAGCTCTCAAAGCTCTTCTACGTTCTACGTTTGTACCCCTGTCTGGGTCTCGTTCTCCCTGGCCTCCACGTCAACGCTCCACTGAAAATTGGGACCGACAACTTTTGTAGTACGTAGGTTAGGTGTGTCGTTGTGTAGATCTTTTTCAGATACAAATTAAATTCATTTATAAAGCGGTACAGTACAAGTTGTACCTAGAAGTACAACAAGGCTTTATTTTCCTAACTGGTGTATCGGATGTAGATGTGCACAAGGACACATCTATGCTAGGTACATAAAATTGTCCTCTCCATTCGGAGAGTGGTGAGAGAGAGAGCGCATAGAGAGAAGGACAGGATAGAGCACCCCTAGAGTGACGCCACGTCACGCACACAGATGTAGGGACGCCCCTCGAGCGCCCGCGAAATTCAAATTCTTTTGCCGCTTATTACGACCCGACTGGAAGGTATTTTATGGGTCCTGCGGGCGCTGCGGGTCATGCCTGCGGGTCCTGCGGGTCCTGCGGGCGCTGCGGGTCCTGCTGCAGGTCCTGCGGCGCCCTCGCTCCAAAGAGGAATGATAATAGTAATAACAGAATTTCCACGCAGCTTTTTTACGGCAAAAGCCAAATGAAAATAAAATTCAAAGAGCGCGCGGCGGCGTTGGTCGTGTGCGTGCTCTCACGCTAGGAGAGAGAGAGAGAGAGAGAGAGAGAGAGGGGGGGGGGCGGGATGCAGGGCAGAGTACAAGGCAGGCAAGGGCAGCGAGAAAAAAAGTGCGTGTTTCATATCTGCGTGTGTAATGAAAACAATTTGTATACGTATCGGTTTGGCGGCTACGGCGGGCAGCGGCTGGCGCAGTCACTATCATTACACGACCAAAATAAAGTACGGAAAATAAAAGAAATGAGGAGAAGGGAAATAAAAAAAACAGGTTGTGTGTGTGCAGAAATGAAAAGCAGCGCGCACCAGCGGCGCGGCGAGCACCTCGTCTGATAAACTCTCATGTAAAACCGAGCGAAATTAGGTTGCAAAAGGGCGGGATGTCGTTGTAGATAACATGACGGCTCCACTTTATTAGAATAGCGTAAAGCAATTTGTGAAACACCTTTCGAAAAAAAAGACAAAATGATGCTAGAATCACCATTCAAATTTTGCCGAATTCGTAATTTCTGGCGTGCGCGAAAACAAGCACATTTCATATTTGAGAACGTTGTGGTTCAAATTTGAGACTGGGGATCACATGTCAAGTGGACAAGCAAGCCGGGCGGAGGGCCGGGCGTGGCCGGGCGGGACGGGGCGCGGC
>NW_026267217.1:156589-158059 GCF_000697945.3 Frankliniella occidentalis | reverse complement strand
CCCCCGTCCCCATACTTGTGCGATCCCTACATGTCCACCGCACATTTGCGCAGAGTTATATGTGTGAGAAGAGCGGGCCGTGCCGAATCCCTATGCTAAGTCTCCCACGCACAGCCCGCTCGCAAAACGGGGGGCTTATAAGTCAAAAGGCTGCGACACGCCCACTTACCCGGCGCTTTTGGCAGCAATGCAGGCTGTATCGAAGGTGGGGAAAGGGGGAGAGAGGGGGAGCAGGGGTGGTGCATGAGAAACGTCGTCCCCCTTTCACATAATGTGTGTTCATTGTTGCCTTTGCAGCGCGCCCTCTGCAGAAAGTAAGAGAGAAAGCGAGAGTGTTTCACGAGGATGGGTGCTGCTCCTGAGGAGTGCCCAATAACCGCTCTTTTCCCTTTTCTCTCTCTCTCTCTTTCTCTCACACGCAGTGCTCCCGGGTGCCGAACAATATCAATGAGCCCACAATAGGCTCGCCTCGCACACGCGTTACAGAGAGCACGCGTGCGTGCGTGCGAGTGTGAGTGTGATATATTCACCGGAAATGTGCGAATTGCACTCAGCGCGTGTCGCTCCCACTACGACGCAGCGCCACGTTTTTGCAACAATGGCACAACGCACGTTTCGCACACAAAAAGGTAGCCCTCTTTGGTGCTTCCTCTTCAGGACTATGTCCGAAAAATTTGGGGCCAAGACTAACCTCGATGAGAAATGTATCGGACATTATCCACACAGCACACTCCAGAATCATCAGTGCCGTCGTGCTGATTATCTGGGAGGGAAACGCGCATATCCATATCGCGAAAAAAAATGGGGAGGGAGGGGGGAGATTACCTTGTGCGAACCGACATAACGTGCCATGAGCCATGAAGCAGACATGAGCTGATTTAGCGAATTGGTTTGAGCTTTATTGTTACACCCATCGAGTTGAGGGGAAAAACAGGAGGACCATCCCTTGCGTGTATTTTTTTCAGACCCTCCTTTCTCTTTCTCTCTCGCTCTCAGCGAATCACCCCCGAAAAACCTGAGATGGGGGGGGGGGGGGGGACAAAATGTAACAGTACATGGGCGTCGGCGGTGTGTGGGACATTTTATTGAATAATTCATAACTGTGAGTAAGATGACAGTGTAGAAAGGGAGAATCGGTTTTTCCCCGATTTTTTTTGCCAAACGCAGCTAGGCGCGCAGGCCGATTTTTTTTTATTTCTTTGCTGCTTTAGCGCGTGGCCGCGCAGCGCGGCAGGGATTGAGGGAGGTGGCCACGAATCATTTACTTGAGTTGTGTGTACTCGACCCGAGCATCATCTCTCTCTTGCTCTCTCCCTCCCTCTCTCTCTCTCTCTCTCTCTCTCTCTCTCTCTCTCTCTCTCTCTCTCTCTCACGCACCCACTGAGGCCCATCACTGAAGCACGTGCAGCATTTCCCATTTCCGTGCAAAGAAGGAGAAAAATAACGTCAAACGCTCGAAGAGATTACAAT
>NW_026267217.1:152624-156006 GCF_000697945.3 Frankliniella occidentalis | reverse complement strand
CGGACGGACGGACACGAGAGCGGTTGCATAAGCCCGCTTTAATGCTTTTTTAAAAGCAGAAGGGCGGGCTAAAAACGGCACAAGATTGACCGAAATAAAAGCCAAACAAAAATCTATACTGCTCAAGGTTCGGAAATTTACAAATCATTATTCTCGCGATGATTGTAATTTTTATAGTATGTTCTATAGTAGTTTTTGGATTTTAGGCAGTCATGGTGCGCAGGACCTCATGGGGGCGCAGGAAGGGTATGGTAGGGAGGGGAGGGAGGGAGGGAGAAAGGGGAGACTTCTCTGCCTCTCCCTTTCACCCCCCCTGCGGAGCCGTCCGGCAATGCGTCAACGCTCGCCTACGGGGGGCCGCCACAGAGCAACCCTTTGAGGGTTCTGGTCAGGAGAGAGAGAGAAAGAGAGAGCACAGCAGGCATGGTGGTGGTGGTCTGGGCGCGGGTAGGGTGGAGTTGGTGGACGCCAACTTTCTTGTTTTCCTTTCGCGCGAAATTATATTTCGCATACCGCGCTCAGCCGGCCGACACAGACCTTGTCATTTGGAAATCACACAGAACAGCCCTCTTGCTCTCTCTCTCACTCACTTTCAGTTCACCTCTCTCTGCCGCTCACTCTCTGATTTTGGGCGCACGCGTATTCATGACATGCAAAACTCGAGGCCCTATTTCAGCGCAGTATCAACTGCACCGCACATGCATACATTTCACGCGAATGCAACAAACACATTCACTCACACACGCCAGCACTGTTACTGACGTGAAAAAAACAACTTAGTGCTTTCAATATCGCGCTCACACACGCACACACGCACACACACACACTCTCTCTCTCTCTCTCTCTCACACACACACACACGAGCCCCTGCAATCACGTGCGATAAAAGCCATCGCAGGGTGCGCAACCTAACTCTGGCCAGGTCCGGCGGGCGGGAGGCCGCACCAAGTATAAACAAAACTCGTGACCACTACAGAGGGATGGTCAGCCCGGACCAGGGGGGACCGCCCGCATGGCGCAGCGTCAGTCCGGCCAACCCCCAGGATATAAACAGCAGGGTCGACAACTTTTCACCTCTCTCTCGGCTCGGCGAGAGACAGATGTAGGTGGGCAAACAAAACTCTCCACCCCGATGAGGCAGGCCGAGAGAGGGGGAAACTCAAACCTTGCAAGCACACGAACTCGGCAAAAGACATACATGAGAGGGTATTTTCCTCAAATCGACGAACGACTTAAAATATTTCACTTGAGAGCACTCTATCACAATGTGCTAAACTGTTATTAAACACGTATCAAATTCGAATGCAAAATACGTAACAAGTAAAGCTACAATCTAGTATAGAAACATTTTTTGAGAACATCATTTCTAATTGAAAATTTTCCCGTGAAAAACCTTCAAGTAATTTGCTTTAGACAGTGCCTTTTCGAACAATCGTAACGTCCGGCCTGTGCTTCCGCGGCTGGACTCCAGCAGTCGCCCCTGGCCGCGCCCCTGGCCGCGCCTCCAGGACCCCGTTCGGGGCCCACCCCCTCGTCGCCAAGGTCTCCCCCGAGGACCCCCAGGGACGTAAGCTGGCGCCAGGCGGCTCCCATCGGGCGGGGCGGGGCCCGCTCGTGTCTGGGGTGGTGATCTCCAGCAACAGGGCAGATCACGCACGCACACACACACACACACACACACACGAGAATATCGCCGCCAAAAATGAGGCACACAACAAAACCAGACAACTCGGGCAGAGGCCCGCTTTCTCAATATCGCGGATGAGGCTGTTTCGCCGTCGTGGTCGGCTTGCTCACTGAATTTCTCATCCTCGCAATTTTTCATATCTTTCCCTTTCCCCTCCATTTTTTTTCGGGCAGAAATTCTCTCTGGGGCCATAAAAGGGCCGCCTTTCTTTCACACACATATGAGCCCCAAACACGTGAGCGCGACTAACTACATTCTTCCTCTGCAGTTCTGAGTCCTCTCTCTCTCTCTCTCTCTCTCTCTCTCTCCTGGCGCCTCCGCCACCAATGGTGGGTGTGCGGCAGCGGAAACAAAGGCCCCATATAAAATCATCATCATTATAGATTTCAAATGAAATGGCCCATGTGATAATGGCCGACGCCGAGGCATTATTTTATTATACGACTCGAGCCGCTATTTTCAGCCTCCACGGGATAACGAACGATCTGACCGCGAGTGAATGCGACGGACAGAGTGAGAAACTCCAGTCCAGCCGACGTAAAAACCATCGGAACACCTTTCCAATATTCAAAAAAACGGGTAGCACGTCAAGTTTCCTGTTTGCCTCTCAGAAAAAGTCCGAGGAAGGTCGTGATAGCTATGAACACAAACGACCCCCGTAAACGACACCTCGTCTGAAAGTCGTCGACGAACTTATTATATAACCGCTACATAACGACGGCGAGGCCACTCACAGTCAGAGTTATCCAGCGCGTCGCTGACGTTCGCTTCACGACTTATGCTATTATGGTCGTCGAAGGACCCATTTTTTTCCACTTGATTGGAAGCGTGTGTCTTTTCGGGGCGCGTTTCCGGTCCTGGGATGGCCGTGGGGGGCGACGGGGGCGGGCAAAATAGGCACGGGCTTGGGGCTTTATGACAACACATTAACACTTTGCCGCTCACAGCCCCTTCTCCCTCTCTCATCCATTCCCTCCCACTCTCTTGTGCAGAAAGGCGAGGGAGAAGGGGGCCGCCAACGGTTGGCATTATCATAATGATAACCGTGAGGATGACGCCACAGCAGCAGGAGGATGGCCCGCCTTCCCCGCAGATCTGGACCAGATCTCGACCACCAGGAGGAGCTTGTCGGCATTGAAAGCTTCATTAGCGCGGAAAGAGACTGGCAACTTTATATGGGTGGGAGGAAGCGTTCGTCAAACACGGAAGTGGTGGATGGAAACACAGCGACAATTCAGAAAAAATAATATGTGAAAATGGCAATTTATTCTAATTCTAAACAAGTTTAGCGCGGCGTGACCAAAGACGTGGGTCGCCGCTCCTGACGTGTAACATTTTCTTATAATAACTTTGCGAAATATATTCTAAAACTCAATTTTTCAATTTTGTATCCGTTGAGGCGGCCGCAGTGGTTCGGGCTCGGTGGTTGCACTCGCAGCGGCAGCGCACCTCGCGCAGGTGGCAGTTGTCGTGGCACTCATCCTTCTGACACCGCTTCTTGCACGACAGGCCACCGCAGTCCGCGAGGCACGTCTGCACTGCCGCGCTGCCGTCGTACGCCTCCAGGTCGCCGCCGGGGAGGCCCATGCAGCCGCAGGTGCAGTTGGCTCTGCGGACGTCCGGGAGCAAGCTGTCGCGGCCGCAGTCGCGGCTCTGGAACAGGGGCAGAGGTCACACGAGATCACCCCCCCCCCC
>NW_026267217.1:142795-148464 GCF_000697945.3 Frankliniella occidentalis | reverse complement strand
CGCGGGGGGGCGTCAACGCCCCAGCCCCAACCACCCTGCTTCTACCAGGTGGCTGATTCACGCCGCGCACTTCTGTAGTTATGCTGTACCGCATGCACGAGTGCGGGCGGGTTGCCTACTCGCTCGGCTCGTAAGGCGCCGTGGACAGGGGCGATAGGCAAGCCCGCCCGCACTCGTGCATGCGGTACAGTCGTGAATCAGCCACCTGGTATACCTGGAGGTTCCAGGCGAGAGGCTCCGCGAAGATGGCGGTGATCTTCTTGGACGCTATCTGAGTGAAGGTCTCGCCTCGTGCGGCCTTCCTGGCGGCCGCCTCCTTGAGGCGTTTCTCCGGGTCGGGCGGGGAGAGCGGCATGGCCCACTCGCCGACGCACTCGTCCAGGCCGGCGTCCGCGTCCTCGTAGTCGTCCTGCACCGAGGTGTCTTCGGGGAGGAGGCTCGGAAGCTCGGAGCCAGCGTTCGTCTCGTGGCTCTCCGACTCCGACGAGGATGACGCGGACATGTCCTCCTGCGGGGTGGCGGTGCAGCAGGAGAGAACCAGGATCACGACGCAGGCCAGGAGGCCGACCCAGGAGCGCGGCCTCCGCATGGCCTATGGGGGTGAGTGAGGTGACTACATGCCTCGTTAGGGCAGAGTTGTGATGAGGAGTCCTCAACTGGACATGAAGGGTGCCGAACAAACACTTCACACGCCAGCACTTTTATTTTATCGAGGGGGAAAGCATGCCTGCGCTTCGCGTGGCAAAATTGATTCCTAGCTTTTAGTTACGAGGAAAATTTGTTCAGGCCTACAAGCATGCCTGACACCATCTATTCTGTTTGTCCGCAGGCATCCCGGACTTTGCCCTGGTGCGGCCCGAAGTGCGTCGGTCAGGTGACCCTGAGGGACGCCGCCGTCGCCGAGGAGCCGAGGACGACGACGACGGCGTGCTGCTCAGAGCCGAGGCCATGGGCCGAAACTTCAACCTCCGACTGCGGCGCTCGGCCGCCGTCCTCGACCCCTACTTCGCGTTGCTCCGGCGCGACAGCAATCACAGCCAGCACCTCGACGCCGGCCTCGTGGACCAGGAGGAGCGTTGCCTCTACCGCGGGGAGGGCAGCGACGGCGAGAGCGTGGCCGCGCACATAAGCGACGGGATGGCTGTGAGTGCACTGCTGTAACGAATTACTATGCTAAAAAATTAAAATTATCACCAAAATATGCGCCCCCGGGTGGGGTCGAACCACCAACCTTTCGGTTAACAGCCGAACGCGCTAACCATTGCGCCACGGAGGCCACTGTCCGCCATGGGAAACGGCCTCTTTTTTGCTCACTAATCGTGGGCGATCCCTTCAGTATGCGCCCGTGGGTGTGAGAGCTTTGCGCAAAAGATTGCATCGGCCGGGAATCGAACCCGGGCCGCCCGCGTGGCAGGCGAGCATTCTACCACTGAACCACCGATGCTTCGATACTGTTCAGGCAAGACGTCAGCCAACAGTATGCAACGCGGCGGGGAAGGCAGCCGCTAGCCGTCCGGCCCGGGAGGGCTATCGAGTGCGTGGGGCGGCGGGGGCCGCGGGGCGCCATGAAAGAGGCCTTCATCTGCCTCATTGTCCTGCAGATGACCTCTGTGCGTGCGGCGGGGGATATAGGCGGCCGCTATGACGATCATGGCCAGGGGAGGAGGGTCCCTCCTCACAGACACGCTCGCAGGGGTCCCCGCCAGTCGTTAGGACCCGAGCGGAGGTACGGGGCATTTTAATTGCACTCAAGTGGGGAGTGAATTGGCGCGAAATGTGCCGGAGTGTATGCGAGGTGGGTATATAACGACCTGGCAGTGCCGAGGGCGCGCAAGGCTCGGGCGGGGCCACGCAGAGGGGCTGACCGGAGGTAGAAGAGAGTGCCGAAAGAGTGGAGTGAATCAGATACCAGCATCAAGTGACATCTACAAAACATCGTCAATAATTTTAATTTCAGACAGTCCCTTGAGGTTGTGTCTCCTCAAAGGTACAAGATTCCCGCGCAATTGCCAAAAACGAAATAACAAGTATTCATACTAGCCTGCTGCTTTCAGCCGAGAGAAGTTCGCAGCCTTGACACTTGACATGGCCCCGACTACTACTTTGGCTATAAACACCAGCGCCCAACTCGCGAATTGCTACTTCCACTTACTTTTTTCTCCCTCTCTCCCTCTTTCGCGTCCCTAATGTCTGTCATCTGCAGATGGCGTCGAGATTCCGTTGCTCAGCAGGTACTCTCTTCTCCGCAGAATACACATTCTTTCTAGACGCGGGTAAAGATGAAGCAATTACAACATGCCACCAAAGCTCCCGCTCTTGCTTATCATTCGATTTCAAGTCGATGCGGAGTGCTTGCTACATTATTACATTGAATTTTAAGTTTTCGACTTCTTCCAAGGAATATTTTTCTGTACGCGGTACGACAATTTTTGACAGTGAAAAGGTAAGCGTTTACGAGTGATTGCGGGTCTAGAAAAAAGCCTTGCGGCTTTCTGCAACGAAGAAGAAGAGGAAGAAGAAAGGACAGCGAAGAAAAAGAGAGGGAAGGAAAAAAAAGAGCGCGCTGGCTTCCTGAGAAGATGTTTCATCTGGCGGTGACAAATCATCGCCCCGTGTGGCTGCCGTGTGACGCTATCTCACCGACACATTTTTTTCTCCCTCTCTCGCCCCTTCCCTCCCTCTCCCCTCCCCCTCCCTCTCCCGTCCACCGTATCTCGGCCAATCAAACAACAACGCAGGAAGGATGTCATACCCACCTTCACGACGCTCCTGCCCCGGGCTGGAACCACCCTTATCCGCCAGATTACCCCCCCCCCCTTTTCCTCTCCCTCCCTCTCTCTGGACCGCACACACGATTTTCTTTTTCAGCTTTCGGTAAGCCTGTAGAAGAGTCAAATTTTGGTCCAGCTTATTTCTTATCTATTTTCTTCTTACCATAAACAACTGAAGGCTTGTTAATTGTCCACGTGTAACCCGGTGCAGAGCAGGCGCTCCACTAGAGTCAGAACGGCAACGACCGTCAGAGAAAAGAAATAGGAAAACAAGAACTAAATAAAAACAACCATGACCTCGATTGCAGCCGAGGCGAAGCGTCGAGACCTCGAAATTACGCGTTTGCACAGCGCGAGCGGTGCTTTTTGCACCGAGCGATGGCGCGACTTATCGCGAGGTGGCAAGGTGGCAGAGCGACGGTGGTATTCTCTCTCTCTCTGTCCCCCACGCTCTCTCTCCCGCCGCCCTTTTTATCCACGTAATAACAGGCAGTACTCGGCACGAGTGCGGAGGAGGGAGAGCAAGAGAGGCCAGAGTAAGAGGGAGAGGGGGAGAGGGAGTGAGGAAGATGGGAGAGGGAGAGAGAGAGAGAGAGAGAGAGAGAGAGAGAGGGAGGGAGGGAAAGAGAGAGAGAGAGATAAGCGAGAGGGTCCAGCCAGCGGCGGGCAAGCCCGCACTACAGTGGCGCCCCGCGGGCAGCCTACCCCGCTGACCGCAGGGGCACACACACAAACACACAGCTCTGCCAGGTGAGGCGGGCCCGCCAGGTGGGCGCGCGAGGGCAGCGGGATGCCTACTCGCCCGACCACAGGGGTACCGCACCATGCGTCTCTCGTCTTGCTAGCGTTATCAGCTGCGTGAAGGTGAGGCAAAGTATCATAAAAGCTGATTCAATACAGGAAACTTCAATACGTGCGTTTGTCAGATATTTCTTTTGTTTTCTTTTTTGAAATCGAAACTTTCATTTAAAAATTAAATGAAACACTTTGCATGAAAGTTTTCAAGCGGACAATGTATGAAACCCATTTTGACTGGTAGTGTTTTTGTTGTTTTTTGTTGCTGTCTGCCCAAGAATGGATGCTGCTGGCCCCCGAAGAGTAGGCAATCCTCGCTGTGGGATGAGGACGCTCCCGCTGGCCCCCTGGTCCCCCCGCTAACACGCCGCGTCGCGCCCCACACCGCGAGGCCGTAGCTGTCGTAAAACCGGAGGGGTCTCCTTGGCGTCGACTTGGGGAAAGAAGCTGGTTGCGAGCAAAAAGAGCGGGAGGGGGGTGGGAGAAGTTACTTTCCATTGGCGTTAGGGGAAGGTTAGGCGGTTAGGCTGGAGTAAAGTTAAAGGTGAAGCCTCTGGTTTAGGTTCAAAGGGTCACTGCGTGTGCACTCTTCACAGTCTCTCCCAGAATTTTGCCATTTTCGCCGGACCCTCTTCTCTGAGTTCACTCGGGCGGGCATTCGCCTCACCCCAGATCGCCGTATGAATACAGGACAGGACGTCTGGCCACACGACGCGTGCTGGTCCGCCTTTGCCCGCCAACCGGGTATACGAAGGGAAACTCAAGACGCTCCGGAAAACTTGCAGATTCACAAATGCAGAAATAATTCGAATCATGACTTATTTCGCGGAGGAAAAAAGTTTATTACCAACACCTTCTCAGGGGCACCTTGGTCCTCCCCGCGTCCTCCCCCACCCCCTCAACCCGTGCCTCCCGACCCCGCTCCGCGCGGCCCCCAACCAGAGCTGCTTTTCTTCTTGCCTTCCGCTCCAAGAGACCAGAAATTCAATTCCAAAGTTAGTTAAAACGGAGGAGAGCTCCACGCGTTTTATCTAGGTTGAACCGCCCCGCCCCGCCGCGCCAGGACCCGCGACGCTGAGACAAGCCGCCTGTCAGCGACACACCCACTCCCCCGCGAATGTGAATCTGGATGAAGAGGACGAATCAGCGAAACAACTCGCTTGTTTAAAGTCGCAGCGCAGCGTCCTGGAGGACACAAAGCTACCCAGTATGGAGAATGGAGCAGGGCTGGAGACATTCGTCCCCAAGACGAACCTTCTGAAGGGTGCGAGCCAGGCAGCTGGATATCGCAAAGGGATGGATTAGGCTTTCGAGGCGCCTGCTAGAGAAAACACGCCTGGAATGAACGTACATTCCAAAAGACGGTTCAAGAGAAGAAGGAAATGGCGTACAGAAAAGAGATGCTGGAGGAAGTCTTTCTGAACAGGCCGCTACACTGGCGCTGCACACCGAGATAGGCGGATGGTGGGTCGCCCTGAAGAAGGAGGGCTTCTGGAGAAGCTCCAGGGGCGGGCCAGGGGCACAGGGGCTGTGTCTGGGGGATCCACCGGGGCGCACACAATCTGACGGACAGCACGCCACGCCCCGCCACGCCACGCCCCGTCAGGGTGGTCAGCGTGGTCAGCGGGCGACGCGAGATCGTGGCGTGGCGGGGCGTGGCGGGGCGTGGCGGGGCGTGGCGGCTGTCCGCTCAGTATAACACAGCCTGAGGGCGGAGTCACGTTAGGATCACCCTCCCCCGCCTTGTAGGATTAGACAACGAAGATAGAGACACTTTTTTTGTAATTTTCTTTTATTGTTATTATAGCGAAGGTGGCCGAGCGTGGGCGCCGTGGGCGCGCGTGGTACACAACAGGAGCGGAGCAAGCTCTCAGTCGTCTGCGGCGGCATCAAGAGCTTGCCGACGAATAATAAAATAAAAACGCGATATAGTCGAGGTTGGCAAAGTTTGTCCCCGTCGTCTTCAAAGGAGGGAGGGGAGGGGAGGGGGGAGGCGTTTCAACGCGACGGGCCAAAATGACGCGGCGTCGCTATAACCTGAGCACCCCCGGGCTCATCCCGAAAGCCTTGAGCGAGAGAGAGAGAGAGAGAGAGAGGGGGGGG